>NC_047520.1:20608934-20664834 GCF_902827115.2 Pseudochaenichthys georgianus | reverse complement strand
CATGGAGACCGGGGCATGGTCTGATAAGTCCATGGTCCCTATACTGCAATTGTGGACCCTGTAAAAATATTTCTGATACATAAACAGATAATCGAGCCTTGAGTATACTGAGTGTGGGTGTGAGTAAAAGGTAAAATCTTTCGTAGACGGATTTAGGTCTCGCCATATATCTGAGAGCCCTAGGTCTCCCAAGATCAATGTAATGTTCTTGGTGATTTTTTTCCCTCCTGAGGGAAGGGGTTTTGAAGTATCTAAAGTTGGGTTAAGTCTAACATTGAAATCTCCCCCACAAATTAGAATTCCTTGGGCCTCCAATGTTATTATTTCAAAAATGTGTTTGTAAAATGACCATTCAGATCCCGGGGGGGCATATACATTCAGGAGGGTAACTAAAGTGCCCTCCAAATTTCCCCGAATCAGTACATATCTCCCATCTTTGTCCTTTTTTTCATATGTGCATTCAAAGTTTAATTTACTGGAGATTAAGACTGTTACGCCCCTCCTGGATCCCTTTCTGTATGAGGATGAATATGAACTGAAGTTCCACTTTTTAAGTTTTTGGTGTTCCTGTTCTGTTAGATGAGTCTCCTGAAGGAGGGCTATTTCAACTCCATCTCTTTTTAATTTTGACATGACTTTATTCCTTTTAATTGGGTTTCCCAGACCGTTCACATTGTATGTAATTACTTTAATTGACCCTTTACTCTGCATGCTGGTTATTTGCCTTTATTTTAAATCCATGAGTTCCTACATTTAAATCATTTCCAACATCCCCTGTTGTATATATAACATTAATAAAATACAAAACTATAACCAAAAAAAATGTAACAAAATAATATCCACAAACATAAATGACATTGACTTCCAGATTGAAGGCCACATATTGTGCCTTGGAGTGTTGGAATGTGGAGGGAAAGTCTCTTCCTCTTATTGATGGAAGGGGGCCCTCTTCAGCCCTTAAGCTGATACATAGGTCCATAAAATACAGAGGGTAGCAAACCGACCCGGAATGTGCCCACATGTGTCCGTGGTATAAGCGTTCTATTCAGTTTGCTCTCAACCTTTGGGTAGAGAGGAAAATAATGATAGTAAAGGCAAGGAGGAAGGAAGAAAAAAGAAAATAGTCTCAGTGCTACTTATCAGGTATCCCGATGTTGAAAGCTTCGAAGCCGTTCCTTGAAGTGTAACTTGGAGCTCGGTGCAGTTGATCTCCTCGCTTTCTGCTGGGTTCCCAGGTCAGCCGGTTAATCTGGCCTATTAACGAGCTTGGGTTCTGCAGGACAGGCACTGGTATCCCTCTCTTCACCATGTCTGCTGTTGCCTCCTCAGCCGAGTTGTAGACCACTGGATTGTCCTCATAGAACACTTTTAATCTGGCCGGGAATGGGCTCTGGAATCTTATGTTTCTTTCCTTAAATGCCGATTTGGCTTCCGCATACTGCCTTCTCCTTCTCTGCAATTCAGGTGTGTAATCGTGGTCCACGTTGACCTTTTTTTCTTTGAAATAAAAACCCTTTTTCTGCCAGGCTTTTTTGATTACGTCTTCTTTCATTTTAAAACTTGAGAATTTCACCACCAGTGATCTTGGTGAGGCCTCTGCCGGAGGTTTGGGGCCGAGCGCACGGTGCGCCCTCTCGATCTGTAGCGTAGAGGGGGTCAGTTCCAGGCCTTTAACTAGTAGCTCTTCCACAAAAGCGATCACAGATGTCGACATGGCTTCTGCACCTTCCTCTACTCCGTAGATCCTTATGTTCTCGCGCCGTGTTCGTCCCTCCAGGTCCGTCAGTTTAGCCTCGGTCTGTACCTGTAGCTTCACTAGGCCTGTCACCACCTCTTCCCATGACTGGATCCTGGTCTCCGCTACGTCAATTCGTTCCTCTGCTTCCTCCATTCTTTTGTTAATTTTATTGATGTCATCCTTTATTCCATTGAGTTGTTGGCAGGAGTCTTTTCTAAAGTCTCGCAGCTCTTTTAGAATTAAACTCATATTAGCCTCCCCGCTGTGATCTGCGTCATCTGGCTGCTTGTCATCATCCATGCTGTTGCTTGCTTGAGACAGCTGATCGATTTCTTCCTCGTCGTGCTTTTCACTTTGGGTATTGATTTTCTTTCCCTTTCTGGACATTTTTCGTTAGTCCGATATTTCCCCGTTGATTTAAATGCTCTCAGAGAGTTGGATTGCGTTGTTCGGACAGTGTTTTTAGATATTTTCGGTCGGGAGCGTGTTGCTCTATGCTTCCATCTCTGTGTCGGACCGGAAGTCCTATTCAACCATAAAGTACATTTTAATGAACAACATAATCTGAAGTACAGGGAGAGTTGTTCAAACACAGATCAGAGTGCAGTATGAACTATGGATAACTTTTTGTTAAAATAGGCTAAGAATAACCTGTGTATTATTGTTGGAATATTTTCATCAGCAACAACAAGAGCTGCACTTCCAACTACAGCATCTACGACAGCAGACCCTAACACTGTGGGATCAGAACCTACTTATATTCTCTCAGCAGAACTGATGGGACCGACTTATTCACCTGCCCTCAGTTACTCCAACAGCGATGAATACAAAGCACTTAAAGGAAAAATACTAAATGCGGTAAGAGCATTTTCAAAATATGCATTTGTCATTGATATAGCGGTATGAAAAAATAATTTTACAGAATGTTTTTGCAACTGTCATATCTGTTTAGAAAGAATGTTCTTAAACAATAATCAAGGTCTTTGAATGTTGCTTTCTTTTGCAGTGTAACGAGAAATACAGCCTCAAATTCCCAACTACGTTTTCTGACTGCCGTTTGAAAAGCCTCAGGTAAGAAGATTTTCCTATAGTGCTTCTCTGATTGAATTCTAAATGCAAGATTTCAGTCTTAAAATGTGTATCTCTAGCCCTAATCGTGTCATAAGAACACATTAAACAAGGCAACAGAATCATCTCAAGTCATAATATAATACTTGTCCCCTTCCCTTCTTTTTTACAGTGCCTTAAATACACCTCAAGGGTCTGAAGCAACTGTGGGGGTTGTGTTCCATGGGACTACTGCCATCACAGATCTCCCACAGGATGATTTTGTTGCTGAAATCTTAGTAGAAGCTCTGAGTAATTCCACCAATACTCCTAACCTGAGCATTAATCCTGCTTCAGTCAAAGTATTGGGTAAGTAAACGCAAGAAAATATTGTCCCATCATTATTTGAAATACATCTGGAATAGAATGTGCCGCTCAAGCTCAGTTCATAAATAAGTCAGCAACTGAACTCATACTGAAAACCTCAACACTATTCAGTGTTGTACAGTCCAATCTATGCAGGACGAGCTGTTCTCCAAGCTATTTTATATTCAGTAAGAAAGCATTTTAATTGAATAATCTCTTATTTAATGATAAATCGTTACTCATCATTCACTAGATAAGATAATAGAATGTTTGCAAAGGCTACTTTTTGAAAGCCTTTTATTATGGTTCCTATTGGTCTGTGAAACTGCAACCAGTACATTTTACATCATACAAGGATAAATATATTCTTTGAGTATTTGCACTAAAATGTATTCACATATTGTTAATACATTTGTTTTACAGAAAGTCCAGATCCGATTACGACTGCAGCACCTACAACCGACGCTCAAACAACAGCCAAACCTACAACAGCTGCACCCACAACTGCAGCTCCTAATGAAGCTTAGCGCAAGTTCAATAAGGAAGACCTAACACGAGTCACTTACACGTCACTCGATGGCTCCCTTCCCCCCTCATTAAATATGAGGGCGTCACCCCTCAGCAGCCAATAGCTGCACATGCTAAATTCCTTAAATGCCTGCTCTTCCTCCCTGTCAGTTGTCATTTGCAGATGACCGCAAACAGTAGCAGTACTATACTCCTCCTCGTGAGAAAAAAGAAAAAGAAAAAAAGCACAAGAAAAACTAGCTCGAGATGTCCAACGCGGACAATTCAGATCACGAACCTGGTATGGAATTATTCGAGCCCGGTTCGGCTCCCCACAGCGGCCTATCACCAGAGGCAGACTTCCTCATCGCCCGGCTCCTGCAGCAGGACATCCCCACAGCCCCAGGCCTCACTCTCTCGCAGCTCCGAGAGCTCTCGGATCAGGTCTTCCAGCACAGCTCCCCAGTCCGGGGCAGCAGCTCCAGTCAGCTCCCCAGAGAGCAGGGCGAGGACGCTGCCGCAGCCGCGGAGGTAATATAAAAAAGGGCAGGAAGTCGAGCCCTCCAGCCAGGATCCCGTCCACCTCCAAAATCCACCCCTTCCCAGGCTGCCAGTCCGGGAGCGTCACTAACACACCCCTCATGGAGAGTAGCGTGGCCGGCTCCCTGCAATCCCTGGCTAGCTCCATGATAGCTATCGATGCTCGCCTCCAGGCCCTGGAAGACTCGTCACAGGAGCTTCGACTTCCGTGGCACTCAGGTCAGGTACTAGTGTTAACGAAAATGTTTGCACTCACCCACACAGGGTCGGGTTGTAACGGAATAGATGTAATGGCGTTACGTAATCAGAAATACAAAAAATCATGTATATTCAGCGGGCGTTACATTTGAAAAACGAGTAATCTGAGTCAGTTACTTTCATAAACCTGAAGTGAATACTTATTGGAACTATTGGTTGAGAAGTTTCCTCACAAAATGTAATATTCATTACCAGCAGAACCGTGTGCACACTGCACAGCGCAGCAGCGTGTCTGTAAGCGAGAGATGCAGCGTGTCTGTGAGGCCCCGCCCCCGCACGCAGATGAGAGAGAGAGAGAGTTCTCTTTCAAAATATATTGAAAGGTAGAAACGGAGATGGTTAGATAAAACGTGGAAGATAACGTTTTTGTAGCATTTATTTATTGTCGAAATGATGACATTTATAACGGGATCAAATCAAAGTGAATAGCCTGCTGAATGTATAGGGCAAGTGACTGAGAAAAAAAAAAAAAGTTATTTCATCGTTTCAGATAATAAATAATAATGATAATTCATTCTATTTAGGGGCGCCTTTCAAAGCACCCAAGGACACCTTACATGTATAACATATTTCAAGGAAAGGTTTTAAGACTGTACAAGAATGCAGTATGGGTGAGTTTTACGTGTGGTGCAGATGAGAGCTGTCCAGAATGACACCAAGATGTCGTGTTGTGCTCTTGATAAAACAGTAAAATACGTGTCTCCCGTTCACCAAAACATACCCATCTGTTATGGAAAAGAAAGTATTCAGAAGAAGAAGAAGAAGAAGAAGAAGAAGAAGAAGAAGAAGAAGAAGAAGAAGAAGAAGAAGAAAGGAACTCGGAAGTATTCTAAAAGTAATCTGCCAAAAATCTGGCCCACCTTATATTTTTACAGGCCCACCCTAAAGTACATTTTTTCCTACGCTACTGTTTTTTGCGAGCAACGTGACCAACAACCAATCACATGAATCTTTTTCCCCGAGATACAAAGCAATAGCAATGTTAAAACGAAGTAAACTGGGAAAAAAAAAAAAAAAAAACTCCAACAGGCGAAAACCTACCAGTTTCACCCACTGTCCCTGCCACCTCCCTCCATGCCTCGCTCCCCTGGTTTGTATCCCGGTAGATGAACAGAGACCGATCATTCAGCACCGGGTGATTCACTACCGCTATAATGAATTTTCCCTCCATTTTCCGGAATATGAGGTAATGACCTGCGTAGTCTCTCCCAGCATACACGCGGTTCGACTGGCTAGCGCTTGTACTGGCAGATTTGCATAAACGGGATTTCATTGGCTGACGCTTCTGCGAGGCGCCAACAAAATTGAACATTGCTCAACTTTTGAAGCGAGCAACGCCAGCAACGCTCCACGTCGCTTCCCAAAATACAGTCCTGCTAAAAGTGATGTCACCCTATTCAAAGTGAATGGGCAGAAGCGTTGGAAGCTTTAACGCGCGCCACCGTGTGGACGGGCCGTCACAGTAGCTCTACGCCAGAAACCTCGTGGAGGAGGGGGAAAAAAAAAAAAAATAATAATAATAATTGGAATACCACCCTCCACTCCCATTATCATCCCTCAGCTAGCAGCTGCGCTATCTACTCACCCAGATTCCGTGTTCGTTGACTATCTCTGTCAGGGCTCTCCCAAGGCTTCAGGGTAGGGGTCCTCCCATCTCCCACAGTGACTTTCGTAGCAAGAAACTTACAGTCAGCCGCTAAAGAACCCAACATAGTTTCCCAGCTCATCGACAAAGAACTTCTCAAAGGATATATAATCGGCCCTTTTAGCTCCTCCCCCTTCTCAGTGTTCCGTTCAAATCCCATCGGAATAAGCCACACGTAAATAAAAGGCTGATTTTGATCTGTCCGCTCCCCGCTCTGGCCATTCAGCAGCGTCAATAGCATCATCCCTCCAGATCAGTTCTCCCTTCACCATGCCTCAGTGGATAATGCAATAAAGATGATCAAGTTCACAGGGCACGGAGCTCGGCTCTCCAAAGCGGACATTACCGATGCCTTCAACATCATCCCCATTCATCCGTCTCAGTGGAATTCGTTCGGTATTAAGTGGGAGTTCAAACTCTATTTTCGCAGAAGCAGCCCCTGCTTCTTCAATTCCTTCTCGGAAGCGCTCTGCTGGATCCTGCTGAAACCTGCTGAACATCGTCAGAATCCCCTCCGTCCTTCACCTACTGGACGACTCCTCCCCATAGTCCCACCACAGGACAGCTCAGGGATCTCACTGGCCAAGCTTAAACACTGCTTCAGGAGTTAGGTGTCCCTCTCTCCAAAGAGAAAATGTTAGGTCCCGACACACGCTTAGAGTTCTTAGGCATCATCCTCGACTCCATAGACATGAAGGCGTCTCTCCCCTCCGACAAATTGCAGCGCATCCGGAACATCACCAAGTCATACTGCGAGCAACACGTCATCACAAAATAACAGTTGCTCTCCCTTCTCGGACACCTCAACTTCGCCATGCATGTCATCCCCCAGGGGCGCTCGTTCATCTCCCGCCTCCTGGACGCAGCATCAGCGGTCGACAAACTCCATGACTGCGTTTTCTTAGACGAAGGCTGCCGCTCAGACCTACGTTTCTGGTCCCTCCTGCTCGCCCACTGGAACGGAGTTACTTTCTTTTACGATGACCTCGTGCGTTCCTCTGACTCAATGAGGTTCTTCACGGATGCCGCCCCACCTCGTGGAGGAGGGGGGAAAAAAAAAAAAAAAATAATAATAATAATTGGAATACCACCCTCCACTCCCATTATCATCCCTAAGCTAGCAGCTGCGCTATCTACTCACCCAGATTCCGCGTTCGTTGACTATCTCTGTCAGGGCTCTCCCAAGGCTTCAGGGTAGGGGTCCTCCCATCTCCCACAGTGACTTTCGTAGCAAGAAACTTACAGTCAGCCGCTAAAGAACCCAACATAGTTTCCCAGCTCATCGACAAAGAACTTCTCAAAGGATATATAATCGGCCCTTTTAGCTCCTCCCCCTTCTCAGTGTTCCGTTCAAATCCCATCGGAATAAGCCACACGTAAATAAAAGGCTGATTTCGATCTGTCCGCTCCCCGCTCTGGCCATTCAGCAGCGTCAATAGCATCATCCCTCCAGATCAGTTCTCCCTTCACCATGCCTCAGTGGATAATGCAATAAAGATGATCAAGTTCACAGGGCACGGAGCTCGGCTCTCCAAAGCGGACATTACCGATGCCTTCAACATCATCCCCATTCATCCGTCTCAGTGGAATTCGTTCGGTATTAAGTGGGAGTTCAAACTCTATTTTCGCAGAAGCAGCCCCTGCTTCTTCAATTCCTTCTCGGAAGCGCTCTGCTGGATCCTGCTGAAACCCGCTGAACATCGTCAGAATCCCCTCCGTCCTTCACCTACTGGACGACTCCTCCCCATAGTCCCACCACAGGACAGCTCAGGGATCTCACTGGCCAAGCTTAAACACTGCTTCAGGAGTTAGGTGTCCCTCTCTCCAAAGAGAAAATGTTAGGTCCCGACACACGCTTAGAGTTCTTAGGCATCATCCTCGACTCCATAGACATGAAGGCGTCTCTCCCCTCCGACAAATTGCAGCGCATCCGGAACATCACCAAGTCATACTGCGAGCAACACGTCATCACAAAATAACAGTTGCTCTCCCTTCTCGGACACCTCAACTTCGCCATGCATGTCATCCCCCAGGGGCGCTCGTTCATCTCCCGCCTCCTGGACGCAGCATCAGCGGTCGACAAACTCCATGACTGCGTTTTCTTAGACGAAGGCTGCCGCTCAGACCTACGTTTCTGGTCCCTCCTGCTCGCCCACTGGAACGGAGTTACTTTCTTTTACGATGACCTCGTGCGTTCCTCTGACTCAATGAGGTTCTTCACGGATGCCGCCCCATCCGTGAGTTTTGGGGGTTTCTTCCAGGGAGAGTGGTCCGCAGGGTCATGGCCCCTGTCAATTTCTACCTCAAGCAAGTTCTCATTAAATCCGGCCTATCACCTATATCATACCCGGGACATTCCTTCAGGATAGGTGCAGCCACCTCTGCTGCTAATCAAGGTCTCTCTACCTCATCCCTACAACAACTAGGACGGTGGTCCTCCTCCGCCTTCACAACCTACATTCACCCAGACTTCAGCGCCGTACTGGCTTCCCAAAGATCTCTCAGACCCTGACTATGGTATCTATGCATATAACTGGTGGTGGCTCATAAATACATTCACAAGTATACATGTCTCACTAAGGTACTTGATATTCAAACTGCATTCCTGTCCTAATTCCGCGGGCCCCGCCCACAGGGAATAATGGCTCGTCTCACGCTGCAACTACATGTAACGGGCTTCATCTCCGGCACACAGGTATTTCATTCCCAGGCCTTGCTCAAACATATCAGAGTAAATGTATTTCCTGCAGTCAGGCGTGGACTCGGGCCACCGTACACCCCCGTGGCAGTTACAAAACAAAGAAAATAAAGAAAGAGAAAAGAGTAAAGAAAAAGATATATATATAGCCTGCGAAGTCAGGCGTGGCGGAAGGCCACTGTACACTTCGGTGTCAGTTACGAAAGAAAGAGCAAAGAAAAAGATGTATATAGCCTGCGAAGTCAGGCGTGGCGGAAGGCCACCGTACACTTCGGTGTCAGTTACGAAAGAAAGAGAAAAGAGCAAAGAAAAAGATGTATATAGCCTGCGAAGTCAGGCGTGGCGGAAGGCCACCGTACACTTCGGTGTCAGTTACGAAAGAAAGAGCAAAGAAAAATATGTATATAGCCTGCGAAGTTCAGGCGTGGCGGAAGGCCACCGTACACTTCGGTGTCGTGGCGGAAGGCCACCGTTACAAAACGAAACCGCTCGCTCCTCGGCGTAGTCAAGCCCTGCTGGCCAGGCATGCGACACGCAGGTCGTTTTCAGGTAAGACCGGCACTGATTTCGGCAGTCAGAGTCTCAGCATGACCCGTAAGCTCCGGCAGTGATTCCGGCACTATGTCGCTCATATACGTGCTAATCTATTATCTTTCCTTCCCAGATCACCAGTCACCCCACAAGGTAAGCAACTCAGTTCATCTCAGTATTTCATACTTCAATGGTTTTGGGGATTTCATCGGAGCGGTGCTTTCCCTCCTAAATGATTATCCTGCAAACCGGGGCCTAATCGCCAAACACCATTCCATTCTCCTGTTGTATTATCATGGCAATCATTTCATTCATATGACGTGTAAACAATAAATATGTAAAATCTTACATCACGTCTCTCCGGTTTGAAATGAAGCTTAGCGCAAGTTCAATAAGGAAGACCTAACACGAGTCACTTACACGTCACTCGATGGCTCCCTTCCCCCCTCATTAAATATGAGGGCGTCACCCCTCAGCAGCCAATAGCTGCACATGCTAAATTCCTTAAATGCCTGCTCTTCCTCCCTGTCAGTTGTCATTTGCAGATGACCGCAACCCGCCTCCACCCCTCTCACCTCCAGTCTCCTCCAGGACAAAGCTAAACCTTCCTTCTTCAGACCGGTCTCACCTACTCAGCACCACCACCAGTGTCTAGACCCCGGGGATTTCATCGGAGCGGTGCTTTCCCTCCTAAATGATTATCCTGCAAACCGGGGCCTAATCGCCAAACACCATTCCATTCTCCTGTTGTATTATCATGGCAATCATTTCATTCATATGACGTGTAAACAATAAATATGTAAAATCTTACATCACGTCTCTCCGGTTTGAACTTATATTCTCTCAGCAGAACTGAGAGGACTGACTTATTCACCTGCCCTCAGTAACTCCAACAGCGATGAATACAAAGCACTTAAAGGAACAATACAAAATGCGGTAAGAGCATTTTCAAAATATACATTTGCCATTGATATAGCGGTATGAAAAATAATTTTACAGAATGTTTTTGCAACTGTCATATCTGTTTAGAAAGAATGTTCTTAAACAATAGTCAAGGTCTTTGAATGTTGCTTTCTTTTGCAGTGTAACGAGAAATACAGCCTCAAATTTCCAACTACGTTTTCTGACTGCCGTTTGAAAAGCCTCAGGTAAGAAGATTTTCCTAGAGTGCTTCTCTGATTGAATTCTAAATGCAAGATTTCAGTCTTAAAATGTGTATCTCTAACCCTAATCGTGTTATAAGAACACATTAAACAAGGCAACAGAATCATCTCAAGTCATAATATAATACTTGTCCCCTTCCCTTCTTTTTTACAGTGCCTTAAATACACCTCAAGGGTCTGAAGCAACTGTGGGGGTTGTGTTCCAAGGGACGACTGCCATCACAGATCTCCCACAGGATGATTTTGTTGCTCAAACCTTAGTAGAAGCTCTGAGTAATTCCACCAATACTCCTAACCTGAGCATTAATCCTGCTTCAGTCAAAGTATTGGGTAAGTTAACACATCACAATGAATCGTCCTTTCTGATCGGTTAATTTAACATTTGGTTAGTACTAATTTATCCTTTTTAATATGTATTTGTTTCACAGCAAGTCCAGTTCCAGATCTGATTACGACTGCTCCACCTACAACCACACCATCCGCAGCAACAACACCTGCAGAACCCACTTATATTCTCTCAGCAGAATTTAAAGAAGTGGCTTTTTCACCTGCCCTCACTGACTCCAACGGAGATGAATACAAAGCACTTGAAACAGCAGCTCTAAATGCGGTGAGAGCATTTTCAAAATAAACATCTGTTATTGATTTCAGAAGCAATGTGAAAAAGATGATTGAACAGAATGTGTTTGCCCAAAGAATACCTTTTTTGAAATAGAAAGATAAATTCAGTTGAACTGTTATAATTTCATTTAGGGAAAAATGTGCTTGAAATGTACTCATGGTCTTTGAATGTTGCTTTCTTTTCACAGTGCAACAAGAAATACAAAAGCAAGTTTCCAAACATGTTTTCCCACTGAATTTTGAAAAACTTCAGGTAAATGAAAATCAAAGTGTGCTTCTCTGATTGAATTCTATATGAATGATTGAGAACTTAACATTGATAACTTCCAATCGAGATGGAATCATAACCACCTATTTAACAAAGAACCAGGATCATCTAATATCATAATATAACACTTCTTCCTCTCTTTTCTTTGATACAGTGCCTTAAATCCACCAAAAGACAACGAAACTCAAGCAACTGTGGGGATTGTGTTCCATGGGACGACTGCCATCACAGATCTCCCACAGAATGATGTTGTTGCTCAAAATTTAGTAGAAGCTCTGAGTAATTCCACCAATACTCCTAATCTGAGCATTAATCCCACTTCAGTCAAAGTATTGGGTAAGTAAACACAAGAAAATATTGTCCCATCATCATTTGAAATACATTTGGAATAGAATCTGCCGCTCAAGCTCAGTTCATAAATAAGTCAGCAACTGACCTCATTCTGAAAACCTCAACACTATTCAGTGTTGTACAGTCCAATCTATGCATGACGTGCTCTTCTCCAAACTATTTTATATTCAGTAAGAAAGCTTTTTAAGTGAATAATCTCTTATTTTCTGATAAATCGTTACTCATCATTCACTAGATAAGATAATAGAATGTTTGCAAAGGCTACTTTTTGAAAGCCTTTTATTATGGTTCTTATTGGTCTGTGAAACTGCAACCAAAGTACATTTTACATCATACAAGGATAAATATATCCTTTGAGTGTTTGCACTAAAATGTATTCACATATTGTTAATACATTTGTTTTACAGCAAGTCCAGTTCCAGATCCGATTACGACTGATGCACCAGCCACCACACCAGCTGCAGCAGCAACAAACACAGCAGCCCCGGATTATAATTATGTTCTAGACATTCAATTGATAGGAGAAGCTTTTTCCCCTGCCCTCACTAACTCCAGCAGCAAGGAATACAAAGCACTTGAAAAAAGAATTTTAAATGCGTGAGTGCATTTTCAAATCGTACAAATGTAAATGAATTGGTTTGAACGTGAATGAACAATCGGATGGAAAGTTTAAGATGTCAATGAAAGCTAATCATGGCCTTATAATGTTGCATATCTTCACAATTGCCTTTTAGAAAACTGTGCTTGAAAGCTAATCCTTCAATGTTGTTTCTTTTTGCAGTGTGGTAACATATACAGAACAAAATATCCCAACACATTTTCCCACTGCCTTTTGAAGGAATTCCGGTAAATAAATATTTGTGATTTGAGTTCTTCTCTGAATATTTATTAATATAGAGTGTATCTTCTAATATTGGTAGTTAATCTTACATATCAAAAGACATGTTATAATCTCATATCACTTTCCTCATTGTGTTTCTGATACAGTGCCTCAAATGTAACACGAGTTACTGAAACTCAGGCGACTATCATGGCTGTGTTCCATGGGAATACTTCTCAGGCAGAACTGCCAATGAATTCTGTTGTTATTAAAGACTTCGTACAAGCTGTCAATAATCCCAACAATGCCTTCAACTTGAGCGTAAATCCTGACTCAGCCAAGATATTAGGTAAGTATCCACAACACAGTATTTAGTCATTTTCAGATCTTAAAACATATACAAAACATGAGGTTCTTATGCTCTGTTTATAAATAAATCACCTAAATGATTCTACTTTGAAACTAAATGAAGGTACAGATTATTGAAGACAACATCCAAGCATGATGAGCAATTATCTTAACTAACTTGTATTTAAAACCAACATAATAATATTAAAGGAATTGTTATTAACTGCACTGGTTTTTCAAATTAGCTAGTTCAAAACTAGATTATATGACTCTGCTAAACCGATTTGTGTTTTACAGCCAGTCCAGTGACAGATCCAACTACAGCTCCCACGCCTAGACCTGAAGCACCTAACACTGTTGCAGCTGCTACTACTACTACTACTACCGCTGCACCCATAACTGAAGCACTCGTTATAAAAAGGGTGATATTCAGGTCCCTTCTCACCGACTTTACAAGTGACTTGCTGAATCCATCATCTACAGCTTATATAAATCGGGCAGCGATGATTGAAGAACAGGTATGTCTCACTCTTAAAATTGTCTCCTGGTACACCTACTGTATATTTAATGAAGAAAAAGAAAATAACACCACCACCTCCACTTTTTTTGTATTCGCCTCTGTAAATAACCTGTTTTCTGTTTCTGCAGCTTACACGTGTTTTCCAAAGTGCATTGCCTTATTCATTTAAGTCCCTGAAAGTGGTGTCATTCAGGTAATTTGTCCTAGTTTGACATGTCCTTTTATAATTTAGGAAAAGTGGCCTGAATCTGATATTTCAAAGAGTATTGTTTTCCTTCTTCTGCAGGAGCGGATCGATCGTAACCACCGTGGATGTTTACTTTTCGAGCACACCTGCTGATTCAGATGATTTTCTGATTGCAAGCATTTTAATGAGCGCAGCTGCAAGCATCACCGGCTTTGACATTGAGGGGACCTCCATCTACGTGAATGGCATAAGTAAGTTATGCTTAGTCCTACTTTATCCACAGTGCAGTCAAAAGGTGCCCAATTGTTTAACTAATGTTTGTTCTTCTCCTTATTTTCAGCTTCAAGTGGAGTAAGCCATAATATCAGTCTTATGACTGCATCCTGCCTAGCACTGTTGTCATGGCTACTGTCAAGCCAACAATGGCAGTAGTGCTGATTTCCATCACTGAAAAACGACTCTGGTGTCAGCTTTAGGAGAACTTGTTTTCAAATGTAATTGAAAACCTCCATCAAATGATGTCACATAAGCATAACTATATAACATTGGGATCTAGGACAATAAATGCAGTATTACTGGGAAATGAAATCTTGCTTCACTTAACACTTTCTTTTAGCATTATTTTTCTTGGTAAGGTCATGAATGCATTTTTAGTTCAGGACAGATGCAGCGCCTTGTGTGCTGCATATCCCAACACCAAACGAATGCATACATTTGTATACTTAAATTATATGTATTTAAAGCATTGCACTCGATGTCCGTATTTATTAATAAGGAATTACATTAAAAATATTTATTTATTTAATCATGCATAGCTGTTTTCTGTTAGATGTCCTGTTTTTTTCTGTCTGAAACTAACTTTACAATGACCAGAATACAAAGTCTTACAAAAAATAACTTGTCTCTCTTGTGATGATTTTAAGTGTTGGTGTGAAATGTATTAGGGCATTTTTAATCTAAGGAGCTTTAATTATAGCACTGGTGTTGTTTACAATCAGTCAACCCCCACCAAGTATTTAACTATTGGTTTCTGCTTTTGTAGTTTGAACAGGGCAAAGACATTTTCTGCTGCCAGTTCAACAAGTAAAAACGGACTCCTGGTGGCTCAATCAATGCATTACTACATCACATCTTTACAGCCAACCCAGTCTCACGGCATTTCGTGTTCACCAACACGATTTGTAATCTATTGATTCGTGTTCACCAACACGATTTGCCCCTTTTTTTAGTGTTGCACAGCACGATTTTAAAAGCAATGTATTTCTACTGGTAATGTGTTTCGTGCCTGCAGGCTGCAGCACGTCTTTTTCTCCGGTCGGGTCGAGGAAGACCGGAAGCTGTGTGGTTCATAAAAACATGTTCTTACTCAATATCAAGCCACAGTTATTGCTTTTATTTTAAATCGTATAATTTCGGACTTTTGTTGCCGTCTGTGAGGAAAATAAATAACACACAATTATCCTTGCTTTTATTTATTGGTTTAATTCCATAATCTCGGGCTTTTTTGGCGTCCGTCAGGAACTGAATTTCAAAATAAATATAACCGGAAACAGACGTAGGCATTTTGAGCGATTACCCAAGATCCTCAGCTATGGTTTTAAGCTCGCTGATTGGATGTGTTAGCCGCAATGCATGCTGGGATTTGGTGTTTATATTATATGAAATCCGGAAAACATTTTAAAAGAATAAAATAATACTTAATTCCGAGTGCTCTTGCTTTTCTCTTTGAAAGTCATCACATAACGGCATTGTAATACACGGTTCGGCTGCATTACATATTACAGATCTGCCGTAGTTCTTTATTTAGAGAGCCCTGATGAGAAGAGCTTTGGAAAAACTGGAAGAAATGTCGCCAAAACTGAATACTTGACGTGGATCATAAATATATCAACAATTAAACAACATCTTCAATTTCTCTTCACACAATACGTCTCCTTGCAGTATCAACACTAATTCGGCTGACTTTTACATTTGATCTAATTCATAGATAGGTTATATTTACACCATAACGGTGCACAGCTGATAGAAAAGGACTGTAGTTTTTAAAGATATTACTGATTTTCTTTGAATGTAAGAATGTAAATACTGAGTCTGAAATAGTATAGCAATATGCTGTAAAATGATGTGAAAGCATGCATAAAACTATACATCTTCAGATGTTGTACATACACACTAATAATACAAAGTTATTATGGCTGTGTGTACCTTGTGTGCACCTCCTAGTGGTTAAAGCACGTTATTGAATTATTGTTTTTATGTGTTATATTTGATTAAAAACATATTAAGGGTACATACTTTCATAGGGGGAAAGTATAACTATAGAAATATAGAATATAAAAATCAAGAAGATACTATAAGTGATCTCTACAATAAAACAGTTTAGTGCAGGATGTACAAAGATATTAATAGGAGGATGTGCAAAATAGACAAACGGATAAACCTTTATTTAAACATTAAATAACAGATTAAGGTCTTTGGGGGTATCTATCTACAGATAAATATTAAGCCTGACAAAGTACTTAACGTCTAATATATTGCTTTCCTGCAATGTTAACTATGTTGAAGCACTTATTTTAACTGATATTATACACATTAATTATACTCTTATGTATGTAGATAGAATAAGAAATGTGCAGAATATGACAGTTTAATGGTGGAGGTACACACATATTGATAAATAATAATAATAATAATAATAATTCCTAAATGTCTTGTAATGCACTGTTGAGGAACCTGTGACCCAAGTTTTTCATTCATTGCATAACTACACCGTAGTTGTGTATGATATGTCAATAAACCTTTGAAAATCTTGAAAGGGATGTGCAAAATAGCCATAATATACAGTCTTTAATTAACTATTAGTAGAGAATAACGAGTAATGAATATACTTTATTACTTGTTTCCATTCATGTCAATTGCAGATACATGTTTAGTCTTCTCAAGCACCAACTATCAAATATCTCTCCTGATTGTTGGCGCTTGACAATCACCTTACCTGAATTTTACTCAGGTGTAACTAAAGTCTGATTTAAGGGTTGTTTATATTTCACATAATTAATCAGAATCTGCAAAGTAACTCAAATAAATGCAGTGGAGTAAAAATACCAGGTTAACCTCTGAATTGTAGTGGAGTAGAATTACAAAGTAGCAATGAGCTGTCATGTGGGTATATATTAATGCTGCGCATTATGGACACAAGCGATTTTCACCCATTTATTAATTATATGTTTTACATTTGATAACACCAATGTGTTTAATACTGACAACTTCTAATTGTGGGAAAAACGAAAACGTTCAGTAGAGACGTCCCATAGAACATTTTGCGAAACACAATAGACAGCATGTGTAGTTCTGGGGGGGTGTTCGATTCCAGTTTTGGATAGTCTGGCGTGGTTTTGTTCCATTTCACACAGCTGTTTGACGCTCTGCGTAACCTTACGGGAACTGTAGTCCTAAACGATAGCTGGGGATTATGGGTAGTGTAGTGTCTTCGGCCATCCTAAACTCAGAAATGTTGACAATCGCAATGATGCTCGAAATGTCCCTTATAGGCCTACGTCTGTTTCCGGTTATTTTTATTTTGAAATTCAGTTCCTGACGGACACCAAAAAAGCCTGAGATTATGGAATTAAACCAATAAATAAAAGCAAGGATAATTGTGTGTTATTGGTGAGTAAATAACAGTGTGTTATTTTGAAAAGAATAACAAATTAGAAGGAAAAAATATTTTAAAATACAGATTTCAGTATCCTGAGGCTCTGAGCCCCATTTATTTTCCTCACAGACGGCAACAAAAGTCCGAAATTATACGATTTAAAATAAAAGCAATAACTGTGGCTTGATATTGAGTAAGAACATGTTTTTATGAACCACACAGCTTCCGGTCTCCCACGACCCGACCGGAGAAAAAGACGTGCTGCAGGCAGTAGAAATACATTGCTTTTAAAATCGTGCTGTGCAACACGAAAAAAAGGGGCAAATCGTGTTGGTGAACACGAATTAATAGATTAAAAATCGTGTTGGTGAACACGAAATGCCGTGAGACTGGGTTGAAACAGCATCATAATAAAACTATCAATTTTGAAAATCGTATTATCTGAATATACTGTAATACTGTCCGAGCCTATATTTAGACAACTTTTAAGTTTACTATTACTTGCTTCAAAAGTTACTTGCTTAAGAAAGTGGAAAGACCTGTGTGAATGAAACAACAGAAATGTTGTCAAATCAAGACGACATAAAGTGCTAAGCATTTTAAAAACGTTTTACTTGAAAAAAAGAAGAAGGAAGTTCAAAATGTTTATTCTTGATGGCCAAACTGTCCCCAGAAAATAAAAAACAAAGGGGGACATGAAAAAAAAGTGCAAGTTAAAAGACTTGAGAAATTATAAGGCAGGAAACCTTGATAAGTGCTGCTGTCATTTGAAGTTAGGTATCTCTGCCCACGGTTCTGCGCAGTAGAACGGACTATTTTATCTCAGCTTAAGCTCAATACTTTTAAATCAAATCAATCAGGGTGATCATGGCCTCTACGCAAAAGGGTTATTTCTGCTGGGAGGATTTTCATGCTGCACATTATTACTTCTTACATTTTGTATTTCTCATTGATTTACTGAAATGACGGAGTTCAGTTAAACAAAGAGTGTGAAAACTATGTTGGGCTCGCAAAGTAAACAAAAATAATAATGTTGGAAGAATCTCAATGTTGATTGGCGCTCACAAGACAGCATACCTGATCAACTACCTTGACTTTCATTGTAGCTGGATAAAGCAGGACACATCCACTCCTTTGGCTCAGGATTGAGTCACAGCTTGGGATACAAACTGTAGATGTTTAATGGTGTTGAAGCTACAATCAGGCAAAAAACAAATCCTCTTTCCATCGACGGAGGGGGGTTCTGTTTTCGGCACAGAGAATGTTTTGGCAGGAGGTAAGAAGGAGAACATTGAAAGTCAGAGCATGAGAGCTCACTTGCATTTTGTTGTTGTAGATACGATGAGGAAAAACATTATATCCTCCTGAGACCCAGCCCATTGAAAATGTCTACTGTAGTGGACATTTTGTTAACATGCATCTCCTTTTACTCTTTTGAGCTACTCTATCAGTCCCTGATGTGCTGTGCAGAGGACATCCTGGTCTTTCCAGTGATATATGTCATTGGTTACAATTGCATGCTGGGAAGTTGCTCTTTATTTTCATCCAAAATGGCTGGCATACAAAAAACTAAATTGTATAGAAGCAGGAGGAGAAGTCAAATATTGTTGAATAATTGTCATTTTTACCATGAAAATCATATATGTTCTTGTTTATTAACATGTGAGGAACTATATAATTAGTTCTGAAAGCAATTCAATAATTCAAGTTTTCAAATAACAGCCCTTTTATAAATGTCCATTCTAGTGGACGTCAGGACCATCTTCATGGACTTTATGATTCAATATTGTTGCAGGAGACGGAACTGAAGCAGACATTTTCTGTACCAGATAGTTCAGGGAGATTCAGATTTTGAGCTCTCAGATGATGAGAGAGATGAGGCTTTCACACCTGGGATAGAAGAGGGTCAAGAAGAAGAGGGTCAAGAAGAAGGGGGGGAAAGATGCAGGAGGCTCCATGAGAGCACAGACAGACATAGAGACAGATAGGGACGAGCTGGAAAGACATGGCCCCCTGTGGGCCAAGAGTAGGACGTATGTCTTATTGTTGTTTTTATTTTAAGTGGAGCCATGACAAATGAGAATTGCCTCAGGAATGCAAGCTTTGTTTCTATGAGCAGGTCAAATGGAGACCACATCCATACAACTAGTCAAGATGACCCTACAGCCCGTGCTGACTGGAGTCAATGAGGTACTTTCCCACTACATTGACTACAAAGTCTTTGAAGATCTGGAAAGATTCACCAAAAACCAAACTAGTTTTGTATTGATCAAATGAACAGCAATGTTCAGATCAATTACTTATTCATGTTTTAAATAAAGGTGAATGTATTATTGTATTAATATCACTCTATAACCATAATACGTTACATAGTCCATCTGTTAATTTTGGCTGTCTTTTCAAACTAATGGTCCCGACGTCCTCTACAGTGGACATACTGTAACATTTTAAAATAAAATAAAATAAAAAAAGTCTAAATTGCAAGATGTTTTTTTAACCCTAAATAGGTAGGAAATCACACAAAAAAGGAAATTGGAAGACACTTTTTTCCTCGGGTCCCAGGAGGATATCACACTGGTAATTGCCTAGAGAAGGACACCACTTCTAAGAACATATTATATCAATAGAATACATTAACAACCAAAGCAAACAATAATTCAACATTGGTTTGGACTGATGAAGCGGCAGACCTCACACAGACACACAACCATGTCCTTTATTCAAATAGACAAGATAAAATACTACAATGGAAAATACTCCATTACAACTAAATGGCTCAGCTAGATATACATGAGGTTTAAAGTTCAAGTACTCTCTAAGTAGGGACAATTATATCATTATAATGCAGCATACACTGTGGGAGCTGTGGCTCAGAGGATAGTGTGCTGGCCTTCGTATCAGGGGATAGCAAGTTTGAGTCCCACTGCAGTCAGCATGTCGTTGTGTCCCTGGGCAAGACACTTTGCTCCTGTGGGGATTGTCAACAGTACTGAATGAATGTAAGTCGCTTTGGATAAAAGCGTCTAACACATGTAATACACAAATAGGAAGCATTTCATTATTGTTATTGGCGAACTTTTTTATAAATCTGGAGCTCATTTTCGATGTTTCCTTTGGTGATTATGTTAGCAAATGCTGACAATATATTGGTACTGTCTTTATCTGCAAAGTAGCTGCCAGATAAATGTGGTGGTGTGATAAATTATATGTATAAAGGTAACAATTAAAACGCTCTAGTATTGTTCAAGAGCAAAAGGTGACACATATTGAGGCATGCGCATGTGTTTTTCACTGTGTGGGTCTCTGCTGTGTGAATCATAAGGTGCACCGGCAGGTTATGGAAGCTTTCAGGGGCACATATCTCACAAATGTAAAGCAGTGTAAATAAGCATCACCTGTTTTGTGACTGTGATTATTCCTGTTTGTATATTCATATTCAAATTGACATCACTTTTTTTGTCCATTAAATGTACATGAAATTGACATTTTTCTTAGGCACCGGTAAATAAAACAACAAAGCACACCATACAAAGCACAACATACAGTTCACCCGAAATACGTACAAAAAATGTGCATGTTAAAGTGAAAAAGTGACAAAATGGCAGTCATAATAAAAATGCTAAGTGAAGTGTTCTTCCACTAGTTTGTAGTCCGTTCAAATATCATGACAGAGCAGGAAATATATCTCCACGTTGGCCTTGGAGCGCCTTGGAATCCCCCAGCCAGAGCTGGTTTATGTGGCCATGCAGGGAAAAGGACATTTTGGGCCCTCTGCTGGAACGGCTTCCTCTATGAGCCGACCTAGGATAAGCGGTAGAAGATGGATGGATGGACAGAGCAGGATACTCATCAATATTAACAATAAATAATTAATTAAAAATATAATATAATAAATATAATATATATGTCCTAAGAAGGATCCGTTAGGCTTGTATATTTGCCTGTCTTACCTGGCGTTTGTCTTCAATGTTTCCCCCGTTGGCGATCTGCTTGTCTTATATCATCTTATCAACTGGTATTGTTCTTCCTTGAATGTTTGTTGTTACTGTTCCTGGATTCCATGCTCTCCGTGTTTTCTTGTGCCATCCCGGTTTGATTCTTGTTTGTGTTTATTGCTTAAGTTTTGTTTAACCTTAGCCTGCTCCCTTATTTTAATATTGACCTGGGTTTTGTTTCAGCTTTACATTTATTAAAGCAATGCTCATCAAAGATGTACAGTATACAACAATTATAATCACGCAAGTGAATGTAGGGCTAAAACCTCAATATAAATGTACAATTTCCTAAAAACGTCACATATTATAATAATACATCCCAATTTACTATGACATCAAAACTGCTTTTTTGTTATATGAATACTGTACATTTAAGCCAATAATTACTTTTCTTGCATTGTAACTTTTTTTCTTTCTTTTTTTTTTTTTTCATTATCATTTCCACCGTTATATTCTGTTATGGACCAATAGATTCTACATGTATATGTGTTCTGTATTATAATATCATGCACAGAGCTGGCAACTGTACCTATATAATTGAGACATACAATTCCCGGAGGTGTTGCTGTGCCACCGTCGTCAGCATGCATGTAAGATGATAAGGTGCACACATGACTGGCAACTATGTGCTGTTGTTAGGTGTGTTGCACATCGGAATGCAGATAAGGAAATTCTCCGATAGTCATCAGAGGCTACTTCAAGTCCCATTTGACAAAGTTGGGCGTTAATTCAGGGGAGCTCAAACTGGGGCTGAAATGATCCAGTCTAAGATTCTAGCATTGTTCATAACCATTTCGGCACTCTTAGTACCAGCAGGCAGGCCTGTATAGACTTCATTATAATGAATCATTATAACTGTATCATCATTTCAAAGTGTCGTTAAAGATAAAAACAGACTCAGAACAATCCAGTAGATTGATTCTGAAATCAATTTTATTTAACAGAATTTAATTGAATTTGCATTTCAGCATGACTGTTCAAAGGCAGGGAGTTTGGTCAGTTGAAACAGGAAGCACTTAGTATTAAATGATACTACTTATTTCCTGAAATGAGCTATAAATCAGGGTCCAATATCTCTGGGATAAACATGGGTTTATTTGTGTGATGTTTTGGGAATGGAAGAACCAGGTTTGGACAAGCTTGTTTATTGGAGGGTCAAAGTAAACATTCTGGTCCAAGATATAGAGGGTTAAACAGCCCAATGTTTGATTTTATATCTAAACAAAGTTATCAGGACCAGTAGAAAGGACCTAGGTTTTCTCTCAATTTAAATAAAGGACATCCGTTCGTGCAAGCCAGGCATTCAATGAGAGTACTTATGTTCTGTTGGATAGCCTGTAAAAACAGCAAATAACAGTGACTTCTGTCACATCAGTCTTTTACTCCTGAAAACATTTTAGACAACAAGGCTTTATAACAATTATTCAACCCTGTGCAGGTAGGTAATCATACATCTGGTTACGTACACAGCTACGTAGGGCCTTTGTTATCATGTGCTACTTTGATATTAGAAGAGTACATTCAGTATTTTCCAAACATTAGCTATAACTTAAATCTTCCCCATCTGACGAAGACATCCTTAAGTGTACTAGGTATTTCATTAAGGAAGGATTCAGCCTTCTCCAGGTATGTTAACTATCATGACAAAGAATCAGGAATGATGAATCTGTTTTCGTTTCTCGGTTATCAGATATGCTTTATGCTCAAAGATATCTTGCCATCATAAACTACAGGTTTTTCTCAGACTTCTGGCAGGTAAGTCAGGTTACATTCCATCAACCGCTCTTTGGCATGACTAACTCAATGTGAAACCGATGTCGGATATTCTCATCAGAATCTAGAAAGTCTAGACAATTTCCAATAGAAATGAATTACATTGTCACATATATCTGTCAAGTCTTGAATCTAACTTCCAACATAATAAAACATGTAACTAATCAACCTAAAGCAAATTCTCCTCACTCTATGTGTAGGCAATATGAAAAATGTTCGATTCTCAAAACAGCATTGAATGTATTTTTTCACATGTTAGGAAAAGCATCTAATCGTCAGGGTGGATATGTGGGTGATTTAAGTTGTCTGATATCCAACCCTAGCCCCATAGTGGAAGACAGCATTACCACTGCTTCACATGAAATGTTAATTTCTGAGTCATTACCTGCTCTCACACATTACAGAATTGAGGGTTAATATTCCTGCAACTGACTCCACAAATGTGTTGACCACTACAATGGCAGTCAGTAACCTACACCAAAAAAAAGTAGACTCCATCCACCCATGGAGTCCATTGCATCTACTTAAATTGGAGTAACAATATCTAGCTCAAAATAAATTAAAAACTTTAGGGGACTTTTATGGCAAATGTACCTGATACTAAGAAGGAACATCAGATCCAATAGAGGAAATAAATGAAAGGAAAGTCAAAGAATAAATACAAGCACTGTCAGTAAAAGCTGCTGTATCTCATGTGACACCTGTGACCTGCCCAAACCTGACAAAACCATCAGATATCCTACTTTACAATCATCAGAAGCCTCAAATGTCTCTTATGGATGGAGATTAATTATTATTTGTTGGGTCTAGTGTTTTCAGATTGGTGTCTAATGTGCCAGGTCTGTCACAGCCACACAGCTCAACACTCAAGTTCCCAACAATTATTTCACCATCCCTACTGACTACAACTGAGTTCCGCAAAGGATTTAGCTCATCTGTGCCAAATTCAAATAGGGGGTGGTTGCAGTGGGATCCAGTGATACCCCTTAGGCATCATTGCATGAAACTCACAACCCTGTAATTACACACACAAACATATTTGTTAATTCCACAGCGACCTTGCCTTAGTCCTCCCGCATCACAGATAACAGCATGCCAACAAGCAAACCATAGAGACCTCTAACTGATCATATGTTAAGATGTTCTCAAACTCAAAGACAAAACAGAGACAGAGGATTCAAATGTAACCTTAGGCACAATTAACAACACATCTGAATGCCCATATCACTGAATTCATCAACTTAAACTAACTTCCAAGAAAGAACTGATGCTACTGTAGGCCATTTAACACTTAGGTTTCTCTGAACAAAATACATGTTCTACCTTAGCAAATAGCATCCCATGAAACATCCCGTCTATGTGAGAGCTCCTATTCCACGTATCAAACAACCAGTTACAATACAAATATTGTTACTCAACGGCAGGATTCAGAAACCTTTAGCAGAACTCCTTTTTTTAAGGATCTTCTTTCCCAGAATCAACCACCCAATGTCTGTTCAAACACACTATCTCAAGAAAAAGGGGCTATATGTTTGCATTGTATATTTGTAAATGTAAATGAGTATATTGTCCGAGCAAATGCTCAGGCAATGTACATTCTGGTTGCCCAATGCATTCACACTGCAGATCTTCTTGGTAGTAAATTGTCTTTCCTTTTCTAATTAGCAGATTCCCACATTGACACCAGAAGTGTGAATTAGACCCTGAAGGCTTGAAATCCTCATTCTGAACAACGATATCCTAGACCTACCGTCAGTGAGATACTACAAGCATTAATTCATTTGAAAATGTGTCGGCAATAATGGATTGCCCTGAATTGTATTATCATTTGCGCATCAGATGAGTTCCCCTCCGCAAGATGAGGCCCCACGCAGTCTGCGTGATCTGCGTGTAGGGAGGGGCGGGCCTGAATCCACTAACCCCTCACCGTTATTCCACCTAGCTTAGCACTTTTTACTTTTGTTGTTATTTTTCTTCTTTACTTGCATGTAAATCGCTTTGATCACCAGGAAAAGCGCTATATCAATCAAATGTATTAATTATAAGTGCACATGCATAATGAAACAAATGAACAAAGTCTGTTAAATATATCTGAATGATGTTTGTTTGTTTGTTTGTTTGTTTGTAGCCTTTATTTAAACAGGTGAAAATCCCATTGAGATCAACGATCTTCTTTTCAAGGGAGACCTGCAGCACATTGGTTACACATAAAAACAACAGAAAACAAAAAGAACATCAATACAACATAATTACAGGGGTATACATTAGCAACCTATTCACAATGACAGATATCTAATAACATTTCATCTATCCGAGCTTTAAAATGATGCAAGGGAACCAAAATGCTCAGTTTCAATTTGTTTTGCGTGTTCCAAGCTAGAGGAGCAGCACACATAAAACCTTTAGTGCCTAAAACAATCCTAGCACTTTGGCACATGTAATAAAAACACATCCTGGGATCTCAGGCAATAGCTACTTGCCACTCTCTGTGAGATCAAAGAGCATATATAAGTTGGTAGTTTACCCAACATGGCTTTATAGATAAACATGTACCAATGACTGAGCCTCCGTACAGTTAGTGAAGGAAAATCTGCCTTGGCATACAGGGCACAGTGATGAGTAAGTGCTTTATAGTTAGTAACACATCTCAGTGCACTGTGATAGGCGGCATCTAACTTTTCCAGGCAATGGGCAGGTGCATTCATATAGACCAGATCACCATAGTGCAGCACAGGTAAAAAGGTCACAGTGACTAGCTTTTTCCTGGCTTGAGAAGAGTAACAGGACTTGTTTCTGAAAAATAAACCTAGTCTAACCCTCTAACCCTTTTTAAGCAGGTTATTGACATGAAGTTTAAAAGTAAGACAATCCTCAATACCTAGGTATTTATAACAGGTAACCACTTCTAGTACTTGTCCTTGCATAGTAACAATATCCAAAGCAGTCTCTGGAGTCTTTTTTGCTTTTGAAAAAAGCATTACCTTGGTTTTCTCAACATTTAAAAGAAGCTAAAGCTCAGAGAGCTGAGTCTGTATATTGTTAAAAATAGCCTGTAATTTAACACCAGCCTCCTGAATGGAGGGACCTGCACAATACATCACAGTATCATCCGCATACAAATGTAAAGTAGCTTCATCCACATTTTCACCTAAACTGTTGATGTAAATGGAGAATAAAAGTGGACCTAAAACAGAACCTTGGGGAACACCATTAGCAATGTTTAACCACTCAGAAGACAGCCCATCAAAGTGAACACATTGGGACCTTTCAGAGAGGTAGTTCACAAACCACCCCACTGCATGGCTGGATATGCCTATACTGGCTAGCCTCTGCTTTAAGATGAGATGATCGACGGTATCAAACGCTTTGGAAAGGTCAATAAATAGAGCTGCACAACTCTGCTTATTATCTAAAATACTCGTAATGTCATTTACCACTTTCATTGTCGCAGTGATGGTGCTATGTTGCTTTCTGAAGCCTGACTGATGTTTAGACAGGATGTCATTTGTACATAAAAACTCCTTTACTTGTTCACTCACTAGGCGTTCGAGCACCTTAGCCAGAACTGACAATTTAGAGATTGGCCTATAGTTATTTAAAATAGTTGCTTCCCATCCTTTTAGCAAAGGCAAGACATAAGCTGACTTTTGGAATTGCATTTGTGCTGAGGGAGAGGTTAAAAAGAGTAGTAAGAGGTGGAACAATACAATCTGCAGCTATCTTTAAAAAGAAAGGTTCTACGTTGTCCGGGCCGGCCGGTTTCTTAGGATCTACCTTAGATAATGCTTCAAGAACAACATTAACAGTACAAGGAGTAAAACTGAAAGGGCTTTCCAGACCAAATTGTTCAGAGTCACGGATTGGGGTGTTCACAGCAGCAGAGTTAATGACAGAATCAGACATAGAACCGCAGGACCCAAAATGCTCATTAAAGCAATTTAACATGGTGGCCCTGTCCAACACACTCTCACTCCCTAAGCGTCCAGGAGCGACGTTTGGTCAGTGTCCGTGGCGTCCAGTTGTGACGCTCCTAGGCTCCTTCAGCGTCATAAAGGGACGCAAATAGCTTTCAACTGATTGCAATGTATTCCCATCTGCGGCGGGATTTGACGCTCATGGAAGCACGGCATTCATTTGTGTCGGCTGCCCTTAAAGGCAATGTGAGCGTCCATTCCCATTGGATAACGGAGAATTGTACACCCGAAAGTAAGTACTCCTCTTACTGTGGATTGATTTTACAGGTATATCTGCACTACTCATCGACTAAAAAACACCAGATTATCCTTGTTAATTACACAACATTGATTGGTTTAAATTGTGTGCAATGCTTTTGTATTTTTCCCCTTCGATTCGGAGAAACAAATATTTTTTCTGAGTAAAGGATGGCAGAAGACACTACACTATCCAGAATCCCCAGCTATCGTTTGGACTACACCATGTGCTCTGTTTGACAAACCCCGTTTTTTTTTCACCATTCATTCCAATGGCTGGCGTCTATGTCACGTGATCTTCAAATTTCTCCCTGCAGAAAAAAGAAAACATGTACATGATCTTTAGTTTGTTAGTTATTACGAAGATTACTTCAGGAAATCGCGACGTTTTCATTGTTACCAAGGTGGTTGCTAGGGACGCTGCTATCGATATTATTTCTGTTATGTTGTGTAACTGTTTAATGGTGTTATCTTTATTGCTACCCCCTTCCCCGTCAATGTACAGTATAGTGTTGGTCCACAGCGCAAACATATTAGATTAACAAAATCCGCATCTAAAGATAGCCTTTCCCCTGTGCAATTCCAGTCTCACATCTCACAGCACATCGTCATTAACAAATACCGGAAACAGACCGAAAACATTTAAAAAAAAAAAAAATAATACTTTATTCCGAGTGTGCTTGCTTTTCTCTTTGAAAGTCATCACATAACGGCATTGTAATACACAGTTCGGCTGCATTAAATATTACATATCTGCCGTAGTTCTGTATTTATAGAGCCCTGATGAGAAGACTTCTAGACAAACATGAGGAACTGAAAACGTGACGTGGATCATAAATATATCAGACATTAAACAACATCTTACATTTCTTTTCACACAATGCGTCTCCTTGCAGTATCAACACTAATTCGGCTGACTTTTATATTTGATCCAATTCGTAGATAGGCTGTATTTACACCATAAAGGTACACAGCTGAAATAAAGGGACACCTAGTGGTTAAAGCATGTTATTGAATTTCATTATTTTTATTATTAGATATTAATAGGATCCCTATAAAGTATATTCATTACTCATTATTCTCTACTAATAGTTAATTAAAGACTGTATATAATGACTATTTTGCACATCCCTTTCAAGATTTCAAGATGTTCTAAGGTTTATTGACATATCATGTTCTTATCAATATCATGAACAGACACTTACTCAGAAGAATACTAGGACATACCATTAGCAGCCTGTTTCGTACTTTACCTGTATTGTATGTATTTGCATTATTTCTTCAGATGATATACAATGTTTGTTAAGGACCCACCGTGACACAGATGTCACATGACCTTTAAATGTTCTGGAAAGTTCCCGTTTAGCCTTTATTTTATCTCATGAAGTCCCTAAGTGACTGTGAGGAAGTGCACAAACTCCCTCACTAACATTTGGCTTAACTATTTGTTTGTTAAGAAAGGTAGCACATTTTTCATCAGAATTGTCTTTATTTCATTTACAGTTATAATAATACCAATTTACATAGGCAAATTAATATAATGCATCTCAGTAAATGTAACTTCTTAAAATGTCCTAAAAACACACAAATGAATCACCATTTTCTTTGTTCAGACCTGGAAGCCATCTTGTGCTCAAAGGGGGAGCACACCGCCAAAGGACTCCTTATATGTGCCGTATGATTAGAGTCTTGGATGTGATTGGTCAGATAATGTGTGATTTTATGTGTGTCAATTAGCTTAACTATACGTTTTAAGCATACCTTGTTGCTTTTGAAGGTCCAATATGTGTGTTGATAAAATTATGAACTTACTGTAGCCTTTAGGTTTATGTTAAATGTAGAGAACAGTGTTTATGTGTGTATTTAACTCTTCACTCAGCCTTTTCATAACCTGATTGGCCACGTTGAATTTGGAAGGCGGGCAAAAATGTGACAGGGAAGAGAGGGGAGGGGTGTCATTTGTGTGTCCATGCTGGTGAACGCTGCACCAGGCATGAAGTTGAGAAAGCAGTTTTTTTGTTTTTGTAAAATGTCTTTCTGGAAGGCTGAGAAATAAAATGCCTGTTTTTTTTTTATAGAAAACACTCTCTCCTTGTAATATTGTATCACCTGCACATTTTGCAACAGTGACACACACTGAATGCGTGACTCCACCACGACTCCTTAACACCACAATGCGTGGTGGAGTCACAAACTTTGTTACATTTATGTGTCGAAACCACACAAACAACCCCTATGTAAAGTGAATGAGGCTCCTTTGTCGTGGTGCACACACGCATTTCTACAACGTCCCGCAGTGAGCTTTTATTCTATAAAACGTTTTTTTAAATCTACTTTCTAGCTTGTAGTAACTCACGGGAGGCTTCTTTTATTTTATTTGTATTCATAATAATTTTTATTTTTCGTCAGAATGTAAAAATTACATTAGTTACGAATTTGTGTTCTCAAAAAACAGTGCATTGTGTGTAATGCAACTGTGATTTTTATTAAATTAGTTCGTTTTTAAGGAAGGCTAGAGCTTCAGCTGTGTCAAATAGATTGTTCCCTTTAGTTAACGTTATTGAAAAGATAATGATCATGTCCCCTGTATTGTATTACGAGCGTCCATTCCCATTGGATAACGGAGAATTTTACACCCGGAAGTAAGTATTCTCCTTACTGTCGATTGATTTTACAGTGATATCTGCACTACTCATCGACTAAAAAACACCAGATTATGCTTTTGTATTTTCCCCCTTCAATTCGGAGAAACAAAGATTTATTCAGAGTTTTTGGATGGCAGAAGACACTACACTACCCAGAATCCTCAGCTATCGTTTGGGACTACACCATGTGCTTAGCTTGACAAACCCCGTGATCAGTCCTCAAGCTCTTTGATTGGTTGACCTCCAACTGCATTCCATATGAAAAAAAAAGTTTCGTAAAAGAGAAAATCATACTTTATTCAGCAGTACTTGCTTTACTCTTTGAAAGTCATCACATGAATGCATTGTAATAAATGGTTTGGCTGCATTAAATATTACACATCTGTCGTAGTAATTATTTATTTATCTACAGAGATCGGGCTCAGAATAGAGCGGAAACTATTTTTTTACCGTTCTGTTTTAATTTCACAATAAAGTTAGTAGTCATATTTTGTTTTGATATTATGGTTTTTTATTAACTACTAGACCACTGGGTCATGTTAAGACCATCTTTTCTGTGTTGATATGAAGCTTAGTAAAAGTTCAATAAGGAAGACCTAACACGAGTCACTTACACGTTACTCTATGGCTCCCTTCCCCCCTCATTAAATATGAGGGCGCCACCCCTCAGCAGCCAATAGCTGCACATGCTAAATTCCTTCCTCCCTGTCAGTTGTCATTTGCAGATGACCGCAAACAGTAGTAGTAATACTACAAACAAACAGAAAAACTAGCGCAAGATGTCCAACTCGGACAATTCAGACGAACCTGGTATGGATATCTTTGATCCCGGTTCGACTCCCCACAGCGGCCTATCATCGGAGGTAGACTTCCTCATCGCCCGACTCCAGCAGCAGGGCATCCCCACAGCTCCAGGCCTCACTCTCTCGCAGCTCCGAGAGCTCTCGGATCAGGTCTCCAGCACAGCTCCCCAGCCCGGGGAAGCAGCCCCAAGCAGCTCCCCAGAGAGACCAAGGCGAGGACGCGGCCGAGGCGAGGCCGCGGAGGAAAAAGGACCAGGAAATCGAGCCCTCCAGGACCCCGTCCGCCTCCGAAGTCCACCCCTTCCCAGGCTCACCAGGCCGGGAGCGGGGAGAGTAGCGTGGCCAGCGCCCTGCAATCCCTGGATAGCTCCATAAGAGCCATCGATGCTCGCCTTCAGGCCATTGAAGACTCCGGCACAGGAGCGTCAACGTCTGTCGCACTCAGAGCAGCGCTCGCTGCCCCAGTCCCGCTGGGGGTTTTAGGTCAGGGTGTTCCACGCATCCCAGCGGCAGCTCATCCTTATTCTCTGGCTTCGGCCCTCCCAGCCCCCCCTGCAGGTAGGCCTTTTATTTCCCAAGCCGCTAACATCTCCACACGGCTTAGGTCAAAAATTCTTGAAGGGAAGGATGTTAACCTGCTTAGCCTTATTCTGCCCTCCCCGGAGTGCGATAAAGCCATCGCCACAGGAGGAAATATCAGTAAAATATCAGTAAAATGTATTTCCTGCAGTCAGGCGTGGACTCGGGCCACCCTACACCCCGTGGCAGTTACAAAACAAAGAAAAATAAAGAAAGAGTAAAGAAGGAAAAGAAAGAGATATCCTGTGAAGTCAGGCGTGGACTCAGGCCACCGTACACTCCGGTGTCAGTTACAAAACAAAGGAAAAAGAAAGAAAGAGAAAAGAGTAAAGAAAAAAAATAAAATATATATATATATATATATATATATAGCCTGCGAAGTCAGGCGTGGCGGAAGGCCACCGTACACTTCGGTGTCGTAGCTTCGGGCTACCGTACACTTCGGTGTCGTGGACGTTGGGCCACCGTTACAAAACGAAACCGCTCGCTCCTCGGCGTAGTCAAGCCCTGCTGGCCAGGCATGCGACCCGCAGGTCGTTTTCAGGTAAGACCGGCACTGATTTCGGCAGTCAGAGTCTCAGCATGACCCGTAAGCTCCGGCAGTGATTCCGGCACTATGTCGCTCATATATGTGTTAATCTATTATCTTTCCTTCCCAGATCACCAGTCACCCCACAAGGTAAGCAACTCAGTTCATCTCAGTATTTCATACTTCACTGGTTTTGGGGATTTCATCGGAGTGGTGCTTTCCCTCCTGAATGATTATCCTGCAAACCGGGGCCTAATCGCCAAACACTATTACATTATCCTGTTGTATTATCATGGCAATCATTTCATTCATATGACGTGTAAACAATAAATATGTAATTCTTACATCACGTCTCTCCGGTTTGAAATGAAGCTTAGCGCAAGTTCAATAAGGAAGACCTAACACGAGTTACTTACACGTCACTCTATGGCTCCCTTCCCCCCTCATTAAATGTGAGGGCGTCACCCCTCAGCAGCCAATAGCTGCACATGCTAAATTCCTTAAATGCCTGCTCTTCCTCCCTGTCAGTTGTCATTTGCAGATGACCGCAACCCGCCTCCACCCCTCTCGCCTCCAGTCTCCTCCAGGACAAGCTAAACCTTCCTTCTTCAGACCGGTCTCACCTACTCAGCACCACCACCAGTGTCTAGACCCCGGGGATTTCATCGGAGCGGTGCTTTCCCTCCTGAATGATTATCCTGCAAACCGGGGCCTAATCGCCAAACACCATTACATTCTCCTGTTGTATTATCATGGCAATCATTTCATTCATATGACGTGTAAACAATAAATATGTAATTCTTACATCACGTCTCTCCGGTTTGAAATGGATTTTTTCCATCGTTTTTGTTACAAATATCAAAACAATAACAAAATAATATTCGTCGTAAACTAAACCGGAAACAGCAGTATATTTTATTTTGTTAACACTGTAAACTTTACAGCTTTTTAAACCAAACCACCTACTGGTTAAAGCACGTTATTGCACGTTTAGAGTAATTGCAATGCAGGAAGATTGTGTTGCTTTTTAATGACTGTTTAAAATGCCTTTTTCTTAATGTCTTTCATTTTTGTAAAGCACTTTGGAATGTGTTATATTTTATGAAAACATTTAAATATTAAGAGTACATACAAAATAGTGGGAAAGTAGAAGGTCAATGATATAAATATAGAATAGAAAATATCAAGAAGATACTCAAATGATATCTGGAATAAAACAGTTTAGTGCCTGTTAGGAGGATGTGCTAACTAATAAGGCTTTATTTAAACATTAAAGAATACTTTAGGTTAAGGTCTTCTTTTAAATAGGAAAAAAGCTTTGGGGGTATCTATCTACAGATAAATATTAAGCCTGACAAAGTCTAAATTGCATGGTTTGTTTTGGAACTTGACAATCAACTTTCCTGCAATGTGAACTATGTTGAAGCACTTATTTTAACTGATATTATACACATTAATTATAATCTTATGTATGTAGATAGTATAAGAAATGTGCAGAATACGACAGTGTAATGGTGGAAGTATACACACATATTGATAGATGTCTTGTAATGCACTGTTGAGGAACCTGTGACCCACGTTTTTCATTCATTGCATAACTACACTGTTGTGTATATGATATGTCAATAAACCTTAGAAAATCTTGAAATCTTGAAAGGGATGTGCAAAATAGCAATTATATACAGTCCTTAATTAACTATTAGAGAATAACGAATAATGAATATGCTTTAAACGGATCTGCAGATAAACCTTTAGTCTTCTCAAGCACCAACTATCAAATATCTCGCCTGATTGTTGGCACTTGACAATCACCTTCACTGAATTTCACTCAGGTGTAACTAAAGTCTGATTTAAGGGTTGTTTATATTTCACATCATTAATCCAAATCTGTAAAGTAACTCAAATAAATGTAGTGGAGTAAAAATACCAGGTTAACCTTAAAGAAAGCCCTCAGGATTATAAAAGACCCCCATCACCCCAGCCACAAACTGTTCTGTCTGCTGCCGTCTGGCAGGCGGTACTGCAGCATCTGGACTAAAACCACCAGACACAGAGACAGCTTCATCCCACAGGCTATACGATTATTAAACACCTGAACTTAGAAACGACATCCATAACATTCATCTGGCTGCTACTTAGAAATTATTTATCTAATATATCATATTCCAATCACTTGTATATAGACTCTTATTGCACTATTTCACTATTTTTTCTGTGTAGGCCTATCTGTTTTATTGCGTAGCACTGTTGGAGGAGCCTGTGACCTAAGGGGGGGGGGGGGGGGGTAGGACACGTTCGATTCCTGTTTTGAATAGTGTGCCGTCGATGGGTTTCATTCCATTTCAAAGTCCTTTTTGACGCTCTGTGTAAACTTCGCACACTGCCACTCCAACATCCAATCATAGAGGTTGAGGACTGATCACGGGTTTGTCAAGCTAAGCACATGGTGTAGTCCCAAACGATAGCTGAGGATTCTGGGTAGTGTAGTGTCTTCGGCCATCCTAAAACTCAGAAAAAATATTTGTTTCTCCGAATTGAAGGGGGAAAATTTCATTTCATTTCAAACCTTTATTTATCCAGATTGGTCCCATTGAGATCATAGATCTCTTTTTCAAGGGAGACAAAAGCATTGCACACAATTCAAACCAATCAATGTTGTGTAATTAACAAGGATAATCTGGTGTTTTTTAGTCGATGAGTAGTGCAGATATCACTGTAAAATCAATCGACAGTAAGGCGAATACTTACTTCCGGGTGTACAATTCTCCGTTATCCAACGGACGCTCGTAATACAATAGAGGGGACATGATCATTATCTTTTAAATAACGTTAACTAAAGGGAACAATCTATTTAACACGGCTGAAGCTCTGGCCTTCCTTAAAAACTAATTTAATAAAAATCACAGTTGTAGTACACACAATGCAGTTTTTTGAGAACAAAAATTCGTAACTAATGTAATTTTTACATTCTGACGAAAAATAATTATTATTATGAATACAAATAAAATAAAAGAAGCCTCCCGTGAGTTACTACAAGCTATAAAGTAGATTTAAAAAAACGTTTTATAGAATAAAAGCTCACTGCTGGACGTTGTAGAAATGTGTGTGTGCACCACGACAAAGGAGCCTCATTCACTTTACATTGGGGTTGTTTGCGTGCCGACACGTAAATGTAACAAAGTTCGTGACTACACCACGCATTGTGGTGTTAAGGAGTCGTGTTGGAGTCACGCATTCTGGTGAGATCAGGTTGATCTGGTGGGTCATGGGCCAGGTCATGTGATTTAGTGTTGCTATAACAACATGTCTAAGATGTCCATGTGCCACGCTAACATGTGACCGAACTAGCTACATTTCAAAATGTTGTTTTTTGTTGCTAACGGTACATTTCAAGGCATTAAAGAATTTGTCCTTTATTACATTTAACCTGTTTTGAAAAAAAATCTTGATCATGTTGCTATGAAACAAGATAAATATCGCTGTGACATTGTCACATCGGGACATTAACCTTAACATTTCTCAGAAAATCTGGAGTGACATTATGCACAATTAGAAATATGATTATGATCTGCTCAGCTCATTATTCAATTATATTTAGATAATATATTCTTTATTCTTCAATTAAAAGAATGTTAAAACTATTTAAAACAAAAATAATCCTCATTAATTAAGTTATAAATAAGAGTTACTTTATTAACACCCAATGTGACATATATGTCACATTTCAGATCTTTGACACTAGGGGGGGGTTACTTGTCAGAAATGTGTTCTGCATGGTCTTTTATTTAAAATTATGTTCCCCATACTTTTTCCAAAAGTAGTCCGGGTTCTTATGGGTTAATTTGTTACAATATGCCATTATTATTATTTTATTTGTATTTGTCTTATATTTAATAGTTTGTTATGACAAACTGTCATGCAAGTTGAACTCATTCACATAGATGGAATGCAATAGCTGCTGCAGGCCAAAAGAACCGGGTGCGCCCTCAACCTGTGACAATAATTGACGCCTGACAATCTTTTTATAACTTCCTTTTACAAGTTGGCCTGAAATAAATAATATTTTATTTTTCATTGATGCAACACTACATATGTCCTATTACAATTTGTTGTGTCTAAATGTAACTTTATTGTCATTAAATGCATATTATGCTTGATTGTTTAGCAGTTATATTTGCACTTCCATATACTGCCCTTTCAATTTTTTTTATTGGCCTTGTTTATGGATGCTTAATGTGTGTGTTCTTCTGTTTTATTTGTCATAAAACACACTTATTCAGTGTTCAAAATTCAAAATTCAAAACCTTTATTTATCCAGGTAAAATCCCATTGAGATCAATGATCTCTTTTTCAAGGGAAACCTGCAGCAGTAGGTTCCACAAGAAGACATAAAAACATAAACAACATAACAACAAAAGGACATCATACAGCAAAATGTACAGGGATTACAATTTACATATTTAACCACATGTACAGGTACCAACAGCATCTGATTTTGTAGCATCCAACCGAGCTTTAAAAATATGTAGTGGTACTAGCTTGGTAATTTTCCATTCTTTTTGCAATAAGTACTTTCAATTCGCCGAGAGATCAGGGAGCAGATATAAGATGGTAGTTTATCCAACATGGCTTTGTAAATGAAAAAGTACCAGTGACTGAGCCTCCGTACAGTAAGTGATGGCAAAACCGCCTTGGTATACAGGGTACAGTGATGCGTAAGTGCTTTACAATTTGTCAAAAATCTCAGTGCACTGTGATACGCAGCATCTAACTTGCTCAGGTAATTGGCAGGTGCATTCATATATAACAAATCACCAAAAGGTCACAGTGACTAGCCTTTTCCTGGCCTCAAGCGAGAAACAGGACTTATTTCTGTAAAAGAAACCTAGCCTAACCCTCAGCTTTTTAAGCAGGTTATTTACATGAAATTTAAAAGTGAGACAGTCATCAAGCCAGATACCCAAGTATTTGTAACAGGTAACCACTTCAAGTTGTATTCCTTGCGTAGTTACAATATCCAAAGCAGTCTCTGGTGTATTTTTAGCTTTAGCTTTAGAAAAGAGCATTACCTTGGTTTTATCCACATATAAAAGCAGCTTAAGCTCAGAGAGCTGAGCCTGAATAATGTTAAAAACAGCCTGTAATTTAACAACAGCCTCGTTAATCGAGGGACCTGCACAGTACATAACGGTTCTATAAATCTTTTGACCCTTGCACGTAAACTTGAACGTGCTATATAAACAAAACTATTGTTATCGCTGTGCCGATACACCCTATAATTAACCTCGGTTAGATGTCAATGATCACATTAAAAATATAATGGATTGGCATGAATGTATTAACAGTCTTTTTAATATGTCTTGATATCCAGTTGCCAGTTACTATTTAACTGATATCCATTTGTTTCCTTTAAATGATCACTGCACCCACATTTACATTTGTTACAGCAAAAGTGGCATAGCAGTTAAAAAAAGGCGTGCAATAACACAGAATAAGCTAAATTATAAATATATAGAAGAAAAGCACACATTAGTTATACTAGAATAAAAATAAAGACAAATAAGTAGGTAAGTTCACATCCAATGATGAGCAGCAACTTCAGAACTTAGTGACATTTGAAATGTAAGGTTTTGAGACATTATAAAAAAATATGTGAAATATATGTCTTTCACATAAAGGTGCGTATTGCAGTTTCTAAGAAAGGTTCCTATATATTGCACATTGCCATTGTATTGCACAAGATCTCAACAGTCTATATTGTGTGGGGGGTCTACCAGGGGTAGCATTGGTAGAATGAATAATAATTAGCTTTTTCCTGCTCCTTTTCGGACCCTACTACCATTATTTTTTTGTTAAATATGTACATATTGTTTTACAATTTATTTAAAAAAAATAATAATTCTGTGTAACATTTCTTTTCTATTAGTTTTTTATTAAATCAGTTTGAAATCAAGATGGAAATAAAATGAAAATGAATGCCCCCTTAATTACAATAACATGCTGAAACTAATTATTTTATTATTATTATTTTATTACAATTATGACTTTTACTTTGGCATTGAGGATGGAAGATATAGGCAGGTAGGTATTAAGCATTTATGTAATACACTGATGTTATGCTGAATCATAATGGTGTCATTAAAGACACTTACTCAAAAGAATATAAGGACATGAACTAAGAGAGATTTAGATGTTATTAATATTACTGTTATCTATTTTAAATGTAATTTTAAATGTGTTTTACTCGGATAATATGGTACAATATTATTTGAAAATATAAATGTTTTTTTCAAATCATTTTCATCCCGTCTATATTCATTATTTTGTTATGACATACTGTCATGCAAGTGGAACCTTGTTCAACATTCACAGAGTTGGAATGCTTTAGCACCCTGTTCTTCAGGACAAAAGAACAGGGTGCGCCAAGAATTGACGTTTTACATTATTTTCATATATGTAACTAACTGTAGCTAATTCAGAACGCTGCTGCTCGAGTCCTCACTAACACTAAGAAAGTGGATCACATCACTCCAGTTCTGAAGTCTTTACACTGGCTTCCTGTGTGTTAAATAATTGATTTCAAAATACTGCTGCTGGTTTATAAAGCATTGAATGGTTTAGGCCCAAAATACATTTCTGACCTGCTACTACATTCAGACAAGGTTCAACACTGGCTGAACAACATTTGCTTACAGTTAAATGCAAAAAAAACAGTATGCATGATGTTCAGTAAACGACCAGTCAAAATCGAAGGATCCAATGTGTTTTTAAACGGAGCAGAATTAGAACTAGTCCCCCAGTTCAAGTATCCTGGCGTCATACTGGACTCAAACTTGACTTTTAAGAAACATATTAAGAAAGTATCTAATACCGTTAAATTCAACTTGCAACATTTTAAACAAATCAAACCTTTCTTAACTGTCAATGCTGCAAAGTCATACCTCCACTGATTTTATCCCACATTGAATACTGTTTTACAAACTGGTCGTTTGCTTGTGCCACAAACCCATAGAACAGCTGTACAAAAGAGCTATCAAGGTGTTTGACAGAAAGCCACATTCATCCCACCACTGTACCATCCTTGAAAACCACAATTTCTTGAGTTTTGACGATTTAAAGTCTTTTAAAAGTTTGTGGTATTTTTTATAAATGTTTACATGGACTGGCCCCCCCACCCTTAGGGGAATTAATCCACAACAAATTCACTGGACGCTGCACTAGGTCAGAAACCAGAGGAGACTGTGAAGTCCACCGCAGACGGACAAAATGTCCTCTCCGTTAAAGGAGACCTATCGTGCTATATTTGAATAATATATTGTAGGGCCATACCTATATAAGGTATATTTATTTATACGTTTTCTTTTTTTAAATACCAAACAGATCATGCATTTTAGCCATGCCTCATTTCGCTCTCCTCCACCCCTGTCTTTGCATGCACTGCAGCTGACCACTCCCCCCTGCAAAGGAGGGGGCCGAGTTATGAGTGTCATGTTACCATGTGGCAACCTCTCATTCCCCTGATTGGTGGGAGAGTTGGCCATATAGGCGGAGCTCCTCGTCTGTATTACACAGTTAAAAACAAACCACAAACAGTAACACACACACTCAGATGGCCATATTATTTATAATGGCTGATGTCAAACAAAAAGGTTAAATAAGCTGTACAACTAAAAAGAATGTCTTGAAAATATTAACATAAATAATAAGAAAGTGTTTCAATCACAATCAATAAAAGGCTATACAGAACTGTATAACATCTCCTGATGTCAAAATATACAATAATATAAAACAAAATAAAATCTGTACCTTTAGGAGCAATGTCTAACATGTGTAATTAATGTGAGTGTGTGAGGCCATTATGCCTAAATAAAGGTACTCAAGCTTTACTCTATTTTCAAGTTTTTCTTCAAAAAGATGAGTTTGTCTACGTTGTCAGTAGTGAGGGCAGATCTGTTGGCGGTAACTATGTCACCTGCCGCCGAGAAAACCCTCTCGCTGGGGACTGAGACTGACTCGGATGTGATTGAGCATGTTTGACGTGTTACCAATAGCATACCGCACTGCTGTCGAACAACGCAGACACACCGTCCTCGTCCGATCCACAACTCGCACCCCATCATTGTTGTAGTCCACAGGGAACCCGAAATGTTCCCACACACCTGATTTAAAAGAAGCAGGTGGGTCTTATAACTCCTGTGTGTTGTGTGAACTCGCCATAGATACTAACTGTTCTTCTTCATATATTGTGTTCGTTTTGTTGTGTTTTGTTGTTGTTCTTCATTTGTTATTTACGGGCGGCTGGCTTTTAGGCGCAATACCGCCCCCTGGATTATATATAGTGTAATACTGCCCTGAGTGACAGACTTTTTTCCCACTCGTAAAAAAAGGCGTATTCGCCGTGTGACTGCATGTGCCGAACCGTGACGTCCGAACCGTGACGGTACAGGACGAATACGGATACCGTTACACCCCTACTGCTACTACATTATGAACCATCCAGATCTCTCAGGTCTTCTGGGACGGGTCTGCTTTTTGTCCCCAGAGTCAGAACTAAACATGGAGAAGCAGCGTTCAGTTATTATGCTCCAAATATCTGGAACAAACTCCCAGAAACCTGCCGGTCCGCTGCAACTCTTACTACTTTTAAATCCAGGCTGAAGACCTTTCTTTTTGCCGCTGCTTTGAATTGAACTATTCATATCTTAAACTACACAGTAACTTTTATTCAAGTATTTTTTCTTTTAATGTTTATGTTATTATCTTTGCTTATTAATGACAGTTTTTAAATGCCATTTTCTTAATGTCTTTCATTTTTGTAAAGCACTTTGAATTGCCTTGTGTTGAAAGGAGCTATATAAATAAACTTGCCTTCTCCCATACACCCAGACCCACTGGCAGAGGAGGTGGCACTGGTCTCCTGCTCTCTCCCAAATGGAGCGTTTCCCTCTTCAAGCTACCTAACTTCACTCCTTCCACCTTTGAATTCCATGCCGTCACAGTAACCCATCCTATACAATTAACCATTGTTGTTGACTACCATCCACCAGGCGCCTTGGGGGACTTCTTGGAGGAATTAGATAATCTCCTCTCACACATCCCTGAAACTGGCCCTCCCGCTGTACTTCTCGGAGACTTCAACCTCCATACAGGGAAGATAGACGAACTAACATCTCTGTTAACCGCCTTTGCTTTCTCACTGTCTCCTTCCCCACCAACTCATAAAGCTGGCAATGTCCTTGATCTCATATTCTCAAGGAACTGCACTACTTCTAACCTCTCTGTAAACCCGCTCCACACATCCGATCACTTCTTCATTTCATTCTCTCTACCCCTTTCCAAACATAACAAACTAATCTCTTCTCATCCTGCACCTGTCCGCTGTAACCTCCGTTCCCTCTCCCCCTCTACCTTTGCCTCATCGGTGCTCTCAGCCCTCCCTTCCTCTGACTCGTTCCAACTCCTGCCTCCAATCTCTGCTGCAGAAACTCTCCTCTCTACTCTCTCATCCTCTCTGGACTCTCTCTGTCCTCTCACATCTCGGCAGGCTCGTCAGTCCCCTCCTGCTCCCTGGCTAAATGACGCACTGCGTGCTAATAGAACCGTCCTTCGGGCAGCAGAGCGGAAACGGTGGAAATCCAAGCACCATGACGACCTGCTAACCTATCAGGCTCTCCTCTCCTCTTGCTCTGCTTCGATCTCTCAGGCAAAAAGCACTTTCTTTCAAGATAAGATCCAATCTTCCTATTCCAATCCCAAAAAACTTTTTTCCATCTTCTCCTCCCTCCTGGACCCCCCCCCCCCCCCAAAGCCCCTTCCCCCTCCTCCCTTCTGTCAAGCGACTTTGTTAACCACTTTGAAAAAAAGGTTGATGATATTCGCTCTTCTTTTTCTGACCCTCCTTTCACCCGCACACTGACCTCCTTTTCCCCTCTCTCGCCAAGTGAGGTTCTTACCCTCATTACCTCTGCCCGCCCTACCACCTGTCCTCTGGACCCTATCCCTTCAAACCTCCTTCAGACTATCGCTCCTGATTTTCTACCTTTTCTCACCCATTTCATCAACACTTCTCTAACTTCTGGTCACTTTCCAAACAGTCTCAAGGAGGCAAGAGTAAACCCTCTCCTAAAGAAACCCACTCTCAACCCGTCTGATGTTATAAACTACAGGCCTGTCTCTCTCCTCCCGTTCCTGTCTAAAACACTTGAACGTGCTGTCTTTAAATAACTCTCCTGTTATCTCCATCAGAACAACCTTCTGGATCTGCACCAGTCTGGTTTCAAGGCAGGCCACTCCACAGAAACTGCTCTCATTGCTGTCACTGATGAACTGCACACTGCCAAAGCAGCATCCCTCTCCTCTGTCATCATCCTGTTGGACCTGTCTGCTGCATTCGACACGGTGAACCATCAGATCCTCCTTCACACTCTCCAAGAACTTGGAGTTTCAGGCTCTGCACTTTCCCTCCTCACCTCATACCTCAAAGACCGTACCTACAGCGTAACTTGGAGAGGGTCCGAGTCCGACCCTTGTCAATTAACTACAGGGGTCCCTCAGGGCTCTGTTCTTGGTCCCCTCCTCTTCTCCCTGTACACAAACTCGCTCGGATCTGTCATTAGCCCGCATGGTTTTTCATACCACTGCTACGCTGACGACACCCAATTAATTCTGTCCTTCCCCGCTCAGAGACCCAGATCGTCGCACGCATCTCTGCTTGTTTAGCTGACATCTCTCAGTGGATGTTCGCTCATCATCTCAAGCTCAACCTTGACAAAACTGAACTGATTTTCCTTCCGGGAAAAGATTGTCCCACTCTTGACCTGACTATCAACATCGGCACCTCTGTTGTTTCCCCGACTCAGACTGCAAGGAATCTGGGTGTGATCCTAGATAACAACCTGTCCTTCACTGCAAACATCGCTGCTACAACCCGTTGCTGCAGATACACGCTCTACAACATCAGGAAGATACGTCCCCAGCTGACCCAGAAAGCGACCCAGCTTCTGGTCCAGGCTTTCGTCACCTCACGCCTGGACTACTGCAACTCCCTCCTGGCTGGTCTACCTGCATGTGCCATCCGACCTCTGCAGCTCATCCAGAATGCAGCGGCTCATCTGGTCTTCAACCTTCCTACATTTTCCCACACCACGCCGCTCCTCCGCTCCCTTCATTGGCTTCCGGTAACTGCTAGAATTCACTTCAAGACACTGGTACTTGCGTACCATGCTGCAAATGGATCTGGGCCTTCCTACATCCAGGACATGGTTAAACTGTACACCCCAGCGCGTGCTCTACGCTCTGCATCAGCCAAACGACTCGCTGCACCCTTGCTGCGAGGGGGACCCAAGTTCCCATCAGCAAAAACACGTGGGTTTGCTATCCTGGCTCCAAAATGGTGGAATGAGCTCCCCATTGACATCAGGACAGCAGAAAGCTTACACACCTTCCGGCGCAGACTGAAAACTCATCTCTTTCGACTCCACCTCTAGCGATAGAATTACTAACAAAGAACTGCTAACAGAGCACTTATATACTAATAAAGGACTGGCTTATCTATAGCCAGTTGAGTAGCACTTGAAATACTTGGCTCTATGAAACCTGATGTACTTATATGATTCTGTTTTCTTCAAGGTTGTGTCTTCCTGGTCGAATGTACTTATTGTAAGTCGCTTTGGATAAAAGCGTCAGCTAAATGCAATGTAATGTAATGTAATGTACAGTAATGAACGAGTCAGAGGAAGGGAGGGCTGAGAGCACCGATGAGGAAAAGGTAGAGGGGGAGAGGGAACGAAGGTTACGGCGGACAGGTGCAGGATGAGAAGAGATTAGTTTGTTATGTTTGGAAAGGGGTAGAGAGAATGAAATGAAGTAGTGATCGGATGTGTGGAGCGGGTTTACAGAGAGGTTAGAAGTAGTGCAGTTCCTTGAGATAATGAGATCAAGGACATTGCCAGCTTTATGAGTTGGTGGGGATGGAGACATTGAGAAAGCAAAGGCGGTTAACAGAGATGTTAGTTCGTCTATCTTCCCTGTCTGGAGGTTGAAGTCTCCGAGAAGTACAGCGGGAGGGCCAGTTTCAGGGATGTGTGAGAGGAGATTATCTAATTCCTCCAAGAAGTCCCCCAAGGCGCCTGGTGGACGGTAGTCAACAACAATGGTTAATTGTATAGGATGGGTTACTGTGACGGCATGGAATTCAAAGGTGGAAGGAGTGAAGTTAGGTAGCTTGAAGAGGGAAAAGCTCCATTTGGGAGAGAGCAGGAGACCAGTGCCACCTCCTCTGCCGGTGGGTCTGGGTGTATGGGAGAAGGAATATGCTGTGGAGAGAGCTGCTGGGGTGGATGTGTTGGATAGAGTAATCTAGGTCTCAGTGAGAGCAAGGAAATCCAGGGTCTGCAGGGAGGCGTAGCCACAGATGAAGTCAGCCTTAGGAACAGCTGACTGGCAGTTCCACAAGCCGTCTGAAACTAGATGTTGGATGTCAGTGGAGCATGTGGGATAGACGAGAGCAGGCCGGTTGTATCGATTACGAGATACACGGGGCCAGTGATAATTGCGAGAAGACACATGAACAGGAATGGAGAAAATACACATGATTATAGCATGAGGGGCTAAACAACCAAATAAAATAAAACACCAGCGATACTTAGCTCAATCAAAGTAGGATTTGCCTCCTGTATGCCACCCTCGTGACTCCAGCAGGACTCTATTGTCTTTGTCTGTCTGACGCTGAAGCTGACGCTCCAGGAAGTGCTACCTAAAAATAGACACCTGATTGCTGAGTTCTCACAGCTGTGGGGCCACGCCCCTTTAATTAGTTAACTCTCTGCAGCTGGTGGCCCTCAAAAGGAAATCTAGACTGGCTCCCTCCTGAGTTGCTATTGTGTCTTTTCAGTGGCCCAATGGTTTTACAATTACATTAAACCCTAAGTTATAAAGTTATGAGTTTAACCCTTAATACAGTTACACCTACTCAATAAAGCTCTTAGTATTCTACAAATGTTTAAATCAAAGTTAACCCTAGCAGTCAGTTAGTTCAGTTTTAAGGTTTCAATCAAATTACTTGTCCCAAGTTTCTGCCTGACAGATACTGTAGCGGTTTTTAGATTTAAAATCACAATTTCAGTCAGATCAACTACAGAGCATTTATACAGAGTACACACACTGAAACAGAGAAGTCTAAAAACAGAATGTTACTCACACAATTCTAGAAGTCACCAGTTGTTATCCTGTTAAAATCGAGTTGCACACTTTCATGTCTTCAAAATGGCATTTAAAGGGTTAAAATCCTGAAAATGATTACATTTTTGGTATTTTCTATTAGGGCGGAAGTTGCTTTAAAGATTGAACCCAAACAAGTTGTGAAAAAAACCTTTTAATATAATGTTTTTATCAAAGCATTTTGCAGTGGACATTTTTGTCTCGAATGACTAATTTGCGTAGTCCAATCGAATGACACGGGAGGGTTAAACAACCAGAATGGGACGGGCGTAGTCACAACGTTGATTTGCAGGACAAAAGAAGGGAGTGCCATGACACATCGGCAATAAACAGATAGTGTGATAATTGATATGTAATTGGGCTTTGTTATTCTAAGGTGTAACAACATTTATAACAAATTATGACCAATTAATTACGTCATGAGCCATTAGCCCATTTCACTATAAAGGCATGAAAGATTAAGAGTGTCACATAAGGTCTGAAACGTTTGCAATATCACATTTGTGGAATTGACTTGATTAAAAGACACATAGAGTTCTATTTCGTCCCTACTGACCGCCAGAGGCGGTGCTTTAGCACTGGATATGTCCATCGCACGCATGCGCAGCTCGACTACCAATAACAACAAAGTCACCTGTGACCCACGTGACACCACGTGTGTTCCCGGACCCGCTCCCGGTTACGCAGCATCTGGCATTCGTCTTTAATTTAACCAGTGAAGGCAGTGTTCTCGCCCCTGCTCCTGGTAGACGCTAAACTGCCTTGTTTTTTCCATTAGGCAGGTAGCTGGTGAAGGCTGTGTTCCCGCACCCGCTCCCGGTTACGCTGCATCTGGCATTCATCTTTAATTTAACCAGTGAAGGCAGTGTTCTCGTCCCTGCTCCTGGTAGACGCTAAACTGCCTTGTTTTTTCCGTTAAGCAGGTAGCTGGTGAAGGCTGTGTTCCCGCTCCCGGTTACGCTGCATCTGGCATTCGTCTTAATTTAACCAGTGAAGGCAGTGTTCTCGCCCCCGCTCCTGGTAGACGCTAAACTGCCTGGTTTCCGTTAAGCAGGTAGCTGGTGAAGGCTGTGTTCCCGCACCCGCTCCCGGTTACGCTGCATCTGGCACTCGCCTCTAGCTCAACCAGTGAAGGCAGTGTTCTCGCCCCCACTCCTGGTAAACTGCCTTATTTACTAATCCAGCTAGGTGAAGGCAGTGATCTCGCTCCCGCTCCCTCTGCCGGTAACGTGGGTGTAATTACATCCCTATTTCTGTTGGGCGAGTAGCGGCGCGGCTCTACTCTTTCCGTTAAGCAGGTAGCTGGTGAAGGCTGTGTTCCTGCACCCGCTCCCGGCTACTCTGCATCTGGCTACCTACAGAATGGCTCATTCATGTAGCGCCTGTATGGCTTCTCTTGAGCCCGAGGACGGCCACGACCGCTGCCCCTCTTGCCTCGGCCTCGAGCATCTAAGGGAAGCTCTCACGGTAGGGGCCTGCATGAACTGTAGCTGCATGCCCCGGGTACTCAGAGTGGCTAGAATCACTGAGGTGGAACGTCTGGCGGCAGCCAACGGACACCTCTCTTGGTCACATCCTCCTCCAGATCAGTTCGGCCGTCCCTGGCGACTTGAGGGAGCGATGGCCATGGGTGCACCCCCCAATAGGAGGACTAGGAACAGGCTGTCCTCTAAAGTGGATCAGCTAGCTACCGACATGGCCATGATGAAGTCGCTCCTCTTGGCCCTTCAGCCAGGGCCCGGTATAGGGGCTGCTAGTGTGCCGCCTGCCCCTCCTTCGGTTGCCGCCCCTCCTTCGGTTGCCGCACCTCTGTATGAGGATGCCTTGTCACTAGCGGCTTCGGCTAACCTCTTCAATGAAGAGACGGAGGACGAGGTCCCGCTCGAGGAGGTTTCCCTCTCCTCTGCTCAGGGGTCTCTGCAGGGTGTGGAGGACGGCTCCATATCGGCCATTATTCGTACGGCCTTCGCGCACCTGCAGATTCCGGTTCCGCAGGCCGACTTGGTTCAGGCTAGTGCCTTCTTCAGGCGTAACCCAGCCCCTGTCCCCCTCACCGTTCCTCCTTCAGATGAGTACCTGAGGGAGCTCCAGGCATGCTGGAGGGACACCAGGGCCCTTTGCCACACTGGCTCTGATGCCCGGACCTTGGCTGCCATGCAGGACCCGGCGAGGGTAGGGCTGCGTGGCATGCCACCCATTGAGCCTGCCATCGCCTCCCTGATTATGGCTCCTGACGAGGCTTTAAAGCCTGAGGTCAGGTGCCCTCAGCATCAGTGCAGGGTCACAGATGGGCTGCTCTGTAGGGCCTACGACGCAGTGGCACGCATGGGTCGTATCGGGAACTCCCTCTCCCATCTAATGCTGGCCGTCTTCACCTCGCTGCAGCAGGCTCCGGCCGAGCCTTCTTTGCTGGGCCTCAGTGATGCATCACTGCAGGCCTTTGCCCTAATGACTATGGAATTGGGACGAGTTATGTCCTTTCTGGTACAGACTCGTCGCCAGGTTTGGCTAGCCCAGTCACCACTAACGGAGACATGTAGGAGAGTCCTCCGTAGCGTGCCAGTCGAGCCAGGGAGCTGTTTGGGTCAGCTGCCCCGGAGGCGCTGGAGCGGGTCAGAATGACAGTTGTCAAAGACCCGGCGAAGACCTTAGCTCTGGCCCAAGAGTTGTCCGTCCTCTTGGCCAAGGGCGCAATCGAGCCAGTGGACCCCCTGCTTCAGGGCGGGGGGTTCTACTCGGCGTACTTTCTTATGAGCAAGAAAGTTGGCGGATTCCGTCCAGTTCTGGACCTCAGAGGAATCAACAGATTCCTGAAGGTACTTCCATATGCTAACCACAGCAGACACCCTTCGTGTTGTCACACAGGGGGAGTGGTTCACAACCGTGGACTTGAGGGACGCCTACTTCCATGTGCCAATTGCATCCCATCACCGGAAGTTCTTGAGGTTCGCCTTTCAGGGCCGACATTATCAGTTCCGGGAGCTTCCCTTTGGTCTCTCCCTCTCTCAAAGGGTGTTCACCAGGGTTGTTGCGGCAGCGCTCGCTCCCCTGCAGGCACAGGGCGTGAAGGTCCTGCCATATCTGGACGACTGGCTGATTTGCGCGCCGTCCCGGGCCCAAGTGGCCCAGGATACGGCGCGCCTCTCATCCCACGTAGCCCGGTTGGGCCTAACAGTGAACACCGGGAAGAGCTGCCTGGACCCTTCCCAACAGGTCACTTACCTGGGGATGGTCCTAGATTCGGTCGCCATGAGGGTCTACTTGACACCTCGTCCTATGGACGACATTTCCCACCATCTTCGCATCTTCAGACTGGGCAAGAGGGTGCCTTACATACAGTTCCTCCGGCTCTTAGGCAGACTGACAGCTGCCTCAGCCGTTGTGCCCTTGGGCCTGTTGTCACTGCGCCCCATGCAGACGTGGCTGAACAACTTTCACTTGGACGCCAAGCGGCACAGGCACAAGAGAGTCAGGGTGTCTCAGCGGTGCCTCCACTCTCTGTCCCGCTGGAGGGAAAGGGCCTATCTTCTGATGGGTGTGCCCATGGGCGCCATCCCATCCCGCCGGGAGACTGTCACTGTGGATGCGTGTCTCTCGGGGTGGGGTGCGGTGTGGCAGGGCAGGACCGTGCAGGGTCAGTGGTCTGCCCAGGAAGGTGCACGCCATATCAATGTGCTGGAGCATCGGGCGGTGTTGCTCGCACTCATGCACTTTTTACCCCAACTGGCGGGCAGGCATGTGCTCGTTCGTTTGGACAACATGTCCGCCGTTGCCCAAATCAACCACCAGGGGGGCACCAGATCCGCACAGCTGCTCCGCGTTTCGCAGAGCCTCATGCCTTGGGCGCTCCCCCGCCTCCCCAGTCTGCGGGCAGTCTTTCTGCCAGGAGACCTGAATCAGGTCGCAGATTTCCTCTCACGGCGCAAGCCTCCACCGGGGGAGTGGAGGCTTCACCCAGAGGTGGTGGAGAACATGTGGAGCCTTTTCGGCAGGGCCGAGGTGGACCTCTTTGCCTCGGAAGAGTCGAGGCACTGCCCCCTCTGGTTCTCCTGGACGGAGGTGACAGCCCATTGGGTCAGGATGCCCTGGCGCACGACTGGCCGGACACTCTCCTGTATGCCTTCCCGCCGCTGCCTCTGATACTACAGACGCTTCAGAGGGTCCTTACTCAGGGGCACAGGCTCCTTCTGGTCGCCCCCCGCTGGCCGGGGAGAGTCTGGTTCCCACTGCTACGCAGTCTCTGCTGCAGCCCACCGTGGCGCCCCCCCCGAGGAAGGACCTTCTGTCACAGCTCAAGGGTCAGATTTGGCATCCCGACCCTCACCGCCTTCAGCTCTGGGTTTGGCCTCTGCAGGGCCCAACCCACTGTTGAGCGGTGTCACGGCATCTGTCAGGGAAACTATCCTGAATGCCAGAGCTCCATCCACTCGGGCACAGTATGAGTGCAAATGGAAGCTCTTCTCCCACTGGTGTGTGAGTAAGGCTGAGAATCCGGGACATTGTTCCGTGGCCACCATTTTAGAGTTTCTGCAGTCCCTTCTGGATAGTGGACGTTCTCATTCCACTTTGAAGGTGTATATGGCTGCTATCTCTGCCCGACATGTCGGAGTCGATGGCGCCACAGTGGGGCGCCACATGTTGGTGTCCCTCTTTCTAAGAGGGGCTCTACGGCAGCGTCCCCCTAGCACCCCAAGGGCCCCGGCTTGGGACCTGCCCCTAGATGGAAACTGAAAGACAATAAAGTTGACTTTAACTTGAAGTATTGCACAGTTTTATTACTAATGCAAACTATTGCACAGTTATACATTACAGTATAACTGAAGCCAATATTTAAGAAATATTAAATGTTAACAAATGTTCTTACAGACTATGCCTTTGCAAGGGCGCAAACAAGAGGATAGAGGTTGATAAAAGTGTCCAGCCATCTCCATGTAGCTCACTAACTAAATCATATTTTTGTTTCACTGACACTTAGCTCATCAAACGCTTTAAACAAGAGTAACCATTAGCTGCCGGTATAATCGAAACAAGGAATAGTGTGTCTCAATATGGGTTAGTGCATGCATATCAGTCGCAGCACAGACAGATCAAGTAGTGATTCATTAAAATGAGGCACAAAAAGAGACTTGTATTTAAATGAACTATAAATCGTACACAAGGAAAAAGTTTTTTGTTTTTCTTTTTGGAAAGTATCAGTCAAGTTCAAATCATTGTGTTTCTTAAGTCTTTATGCAAAATATCCCATGTATAGGGTGACTCGTTCACAAATCTGGTTTAAAATAATGATCGTCCAATGATCAACAACACTGTGTGATTGACAGGTGATCTCTGTGCGATACAAAAACCACACACTTCAAAGCCAAAGACGTCACTGAAACTAAACTAAAAGCTACCCATGCTGTCAATACACTTTAAAATAGAACAGCAAGATAGATTGTTACTGCATAATTGATTGTGAGATATTGAAAGCCACATTTGAAGGGGAAAAAAAGAAAAATGAACAAAAGAACATATTATTCAAGTAGCTTAAGACACTTGACCGTAAAGTTTAATCCTACACTAAGATTCAGTGGTAACCTGCTCCACCTGTTGTGTAGAAATGACATTCAAATGAATGTGCGTGACATTAAATGACTGGCTTTGTTAATGATATGAGGTATGAAATACTTTAGAAATTACTCAACCGTGTTAGGACTAACAAATACATATAGATATAGATTTCAAATAAAGTGTTACGGTTATCTGAGAGGACCCAAACGCAGGACACGGCAGAGTGTTACAAAGGTTTTATTTTGAGGAGAAGGAGCGTGGAGAGTAATCCGGTTGCTGGCGGCTGTAGAGGTGGAGGAGCGTGGAGAGAAATCCGGTTGCTAGCGGCTGTTGAGGTGGAGGAGCGTGGAGAGTAATCCACTGGAGAGTAATCCTGGAGCACAAGAAGAACAGGTAAGAAGAACATTCAAGTGTAGCGGAAATAGATAACTAATACTAATAAGGCTGAGAAGGCTGAGAGTTTTTACCACTGGGGTTTAAACAACGATCTGGCGCTGACAGGTTGTGGAGCCTCCGCTGATATTCCATTAGTAATGGCTGATGGAAATCAGGTGTGTAGCAGAGGAGGGTGCCCAACTGATTGCAGCAGGTGGAGGTTGAGCCGGGAGCCAGGAGTGACAGCCACCACGCCCACACATACAGGGGAAGGGAAAACACACACAAGAGAGGTGGCTGGAGAACACAACCACCACATAAAGTCAGAATCAGAATCAGAATACAGAACATTTAAGTGCTAATTGAGCAGGAAGAAATGCAAAAAACAAAAGCAATTGCATAATCAAACAAAGACAATATGAATACACTAAATAGTATACTATTTATATTTATAAAAATGTGATGCCGCATTTAATAAACAGTGAAAATTAACCAGTATTTTTCTCAAACCTCAATCGCAAGGTAAAATACATAATTGTTCAAGTTTATACTTGCAGTATATTGTTCTTAGTAAGACAAATACATTGCAAAAATATAAAAACCAGAAGAAAAAGATTAAAAAAAAATTAGTGTATCTTTTTCCGATTCTTTCTATCAAATATAAATATATAATCTTTATTGACATATTATTTAAATGAACCTGACCTGGATAAGCAGGATAAAATGGAAGGATTAACAAATTACAATTATGAATATGTTCCTGTTTATTTAAGCTTTTGGTTGAATTTACAACTATCGCCCATTGTATGTCTACAAGCTTCGTTGCTACTGGGACTAAAAATCACAACAGTGTTTGCTTTAGATCTGAGGATGCTGACAGAAATAGAAGGACTAAGGAATCTGACGTCTACGATAATCTCACAATCCGATACAAAAACATTTGACGTCTAACTTCAGAGTTTTTAAGATGTGCAGTTTTCCCCTGACCTTCTGTAACACTGGTGAAACCTCCTTCAACATTCACATGATGGATTGCCAAAGTAACCTGTTTCTCAGACAAAAGAAGAGGAAATACTTTGAATATGATGCAGCAAACTGACAGGTTAAAGTTTAACATTCTCTATCCCGATACAGGTATTTGGTTGCGTTTGTTGCTGAGGTGAAGCAACATATTTAAAAAATGTATGACGTTTAATCCACGTCATAAGCCTTTCGGACTGTCATATAAGAGGAGAGGTTTGCAATCTCCCATACTTGAAAAGGACTATATAAAAAAGACACTGAAATAGTTTGGTACATCGAATTCAGATAGAAAAGGGGATTTTATAACTTTTCATCTTTTATCTCTTAATGATGGTAAGTACATTTTTTGGTAAATATGGAGGGTTTCATCTGAAATTGTTTTTGTGTGTGAGTGTCTGTGTGTGTTTGTGTGTCTGTGTGTGTGTGTGGCAGTCATTCACATATTTAATATGTGTTTTCCATTTTACTAAGTACAATATAACATTTCATTTTGCGGCGTGGAGAAAAATGCACTGTTTCAGATACAACACATTGTTAGTCTATTATAAACATGTTTTTTTTAAACATAGGTCTATATTATTTCTTTATTTAAAGTGACCAATGTTTTTGTAAAGTATTTTGTCAGTAAACCACATTAATACAATTGTTGTACAGTATACTGAAACACAGATCACCTTTACAGAAGAAAAAGTTGCATTTTATCAAAGTTGTTTCAATATATGGGATTCAGAACATGAATTATAATGAGGTGGGAACATATTGTTATACATTTGTTGTTATCAAACTGTTTTACATTGGATGTGTTAGGTTTAAAAAATACAATTACTGCAACACTGAATACTATCATTTGCAGACTTTGTACTACTAAATTATTAATAGTTTTAAAAACTGGTGTAAAAAAGGCTTTACCTGCCACTTTTGTGAGAAAATATCTGTTTTGCTTGATTGTATAGATTCAAAGGAAAAGAGGATGGATGTCGGACGGATCGTATCAATTTCCCTAATTTTAATAGGTAAGCTTTGTGATGATGAACCGATTGCTATGAATGTTTTTTTATATAAAAAGAGTGGAAAAGGTGTATGAAACGTGACAACATAAAGTTAAGGTGGAGTTCTAGCAACTGATAAGATATGTCAAAAACAAAGAAACAGAGTGTAGTCTCATTTCTTACTCACCTTGAAGCTTTTACCTTCACCTTGTTTCACCATGGGAAATATTACTGTCTTTAAGAGGCTATAGCGGGCTCTTGGTAGATTGTTAGGGTTATGATTAAAAAACGTTGAATAAAAAGGGTAAACTTTGGCAACGAAGAAAATGTATTTTTTCATATTCACAGGGGTCTCTCTCACAGCTCCAAATATCGAAATAAAAATGGATTCTAAGAGACACTATGAGTATTATCTTAACAGGCATGTCAACCCAGTTCTTATCTAATGCCGTTTTGGGGAGTAATTCGTTTTTTTTGCATACAATATACATTTTGAAGGATTGCCTATTCAAAAAATGATTTAGTTGAAAATGTCTGAAAATTGAGGTCCCTAATCAGTACACATTAAATGGTTTTTACTAAGAAGCATGAAGTGTAAAGCGTTTGAAAAGAAGCTTAACCGAGGGTTCTCTACTTTAATGTAAATCTCAGTTCTGAGATTTACATTAACGTAATGGTTAGGTTCCTAACTCTCAGATAATGTGTCCCACCTCCATGAGCCATAGAATATTGACCCAAAAGATATTTGTTTATATTGTTTATATTTGATATACGTTTTTTTTGCAGTTGCGTCACCTTCAACAGCTGCTCCACCTACAACTCCTGCACCAACAAAGTATGCACCAATGACTGCTTCATCTACAACTGCTGAACCCACAACTGCAGCACCTACAACTGCAGCCCCTACTACTGTTGCAACAACAGCAGCAGCACCTACAACTACTGCTGCTCCGACAACGGTGCCATCTACAACTACAGCTACACCTACAACAGCAGCACCTACAACTACAGCTACACCTACGACAAAAGCACCTATGACAGCAGCACCTACTATTATTGCAACAACAACAGCAGCACCCACAACTACTGCTACACCTACAACTGCAGCCCCTACTACTGTTGCAACAACAACAGCAGCACCTACAACTACTACTGCTCCGACAACGGTGCAACAAAGAACTACAGCTACACCTACAACAGCAGCAACTACAACTACAGCTGCATCTACAACAGCAGCACCTACTACTGTTGCACCAACAACAGCAGCACCAACAACAACTACAGCTACACCTACAACAGCAGCACATACAACTACTGCTGCTCAGACAACGGTACAACCCATAACTACTGCTACACCTACAACTGCAGCCCCTACCACTGTTGCAACAACAGCAGCATCTACAACTACTGCTGCTCCGACAACAGCGCCACCTACAACCACTGCTGCATCTACGACAGCAGCACCTACTACTGTTGCAACAACAACATTAGCACCTACAACTACTTCTGCTCCGACAACGGTGCAACCCACAACTCCTGCTACACCTACAACTGCAGCCCCTACTACTGTTGCAACAACAACAGCAGCACCTACAACTACTGCTGCTCCGACAACGGTGCAACAAACAACTACAGCTGCTCCGACAACAGCGCCACCTACAACTACTGCTGCATCTACGACAGCAGCACCTACTACTGTTGCACCAACAACAGCAGCACCTACAACTACTGTTGCGCAGACGACGGTGCAACCTACAACTACAGCTGCTCCGACAACAGGGCCACCTACAACTACTGCTGCATCTACGACAGCAGTACCTACTACTGTTGCAACAACAATAGCAGCACCTACAACTACAGCTGCTCTGACAACAGCGTCACCTACAACTACTGCTGCACCTACAATAGCAGCACCTACTACTGTTGCAACAACAATAGCAGCACCTACAACTACAGCTGCTCTGACAACAGCGTCACCTACAACTACTGCTGCACCTACGACAGCAGCACCTACTACTGTTGCAACAACAACAGCAGCAGATACAACTACTTCTGCTCCGACAACGGTGCAACCCACAACTACTGCTACACCTACAACTGCAGCCCCTACCACTGTTGCAACAACAACAGCAGCACCTACAACTACAGCTGCTCCGACAACAACGCCACCTACAACTGCTGCATCTACGACAGCAGCACATACTACTGTTGCAACAACAACAGCAGCACCTACAACTACAGCTGCTCCGACAACAGCGTCACCTACAACTACTGCTGCACCTACGACAGCAGCACCTACTGTTGCAACAACAACAGCAGCACCTACAACTACTGCTAATCTGACAACGGTGCCACCTATAACCACTGCTGCATCTACGACAGCAGCACATACTACTGTTGCAACAACAACAGCAGCACCTACAACTACTGTTGCTCAGACGACGGTGCAACAAACAACTACTTCTACACCTACAACTGCAGCTGCTCCGTCAACAGTGCCACCTACAACTACTGCTGCATATACAACAGCAGCACCTACTACTGTTGCACCAACAACAGCAGCACCTACAACTACTGCTGCACCTACGACAGCAGCACCTACTACTGTTGCAACAACAACAGCAGCACCTACAACTACTGTTCCTCAGACGACGGTGCAACAAACAACTACTTCTACACCTACAACAGCAGCACCTACAACTACAGCTGCTCCGTCAACAGCGCCACCTACAACTACTGCTGCAACCTACGACAGCAGCACCTACTACTGTTGCAACAACAACAGCAGCACCTACAACTACAGCTGCTCCGACAACAGCGTCACCTCCAACTACTGCTGCACCTACGACAGCAGCACCTACTACTGTTGCAACAACAACAGCAGCACCTACAACTACAGCTGCTCCGACAACAGCGTCACCTCCAACTACTGCTGCACCTACGACAG
>NC_047520.1:20574639-20608434 GCF_902827115.2 Pseudochaenichthys georgianus | reverse complement strand
TACAACTACAGCTACACCTACAACAGCAGCACCTACAACAGCAGCACCTACAACTACAGCAGCTCCGACAACGGTGCAACCCACAACTACTGCTATACCTACAACTGCAGCCCGTACTACTGTTGCAACAACAACAGCAGCACCTACAACTACTGCTGCTCCGACAACGGTGCAACCCACAACAACTGCTACACCTACAACAGCAGCACCTACAGCTACAGCTGCTCCGACAACAGCGTCACCTACAACTACTGCTTCACCTACAACTGCAGCCCCTACTACTGTTGCACCAACAACAGCAGCACCTACAACTACAGCTGCTCCGACAACAGCGCCATCTACAACTACTGCTACACCTACAACAGCAGCAGCTACTACTGTTGCAACAACAACAGCAGCACCTACAACTACAGCTGCTCCGACAACAGCAGCCCCTACTACTGTTGCAACAACAACAGCAGCACCTACAACTACAGCTGCTCCGACAACAGCGCCATCTACAACTACTGTTTCTCAGACGACGGTGCAACCCACAACTACAGCTGCAACTACAACAGGAGCACCTACAACTACTGTTTCTCAGACGACGGTGCAACCTACAACTACAGCTACACCTACAACAGCAGCACCCACAACTACTTCTGCTCCGACAACGGTGCAACCCACAACTACTGCTACACCTACAACAGCAGCACCTACAACTACTGCTGCATCTACGACAGCAGCACCTACAACTACTGCTACACCTACAACTGCAGCCCCTACTACTGTTGCAACAACAACAGCAGCACCAACAACTACTGCTGCTCCGACAACGGTGCAACCCACAACTACTGCTACACCAACAACTACAGCCCCTACTACTGTTGCACCAACAACAGCAGCACCTACAACTACAGCTGCTCCGACAACAGCAGCCCCTACTACTGTTGCAACAACAACAGCAGCACCTACAACTACAGCTGCTCCGACAACAGCGCCATCTACAACTACTGTTTCTCAGACGACGGTGCAACCCACAACTACAGCGGCAACTACAACAGGAGCACCTACTACTGTTGCAACAACAACAACAACAGCAGCACTTACAACTACAGCTGCACCTACTACAGCTACACCTACAACAGCAGCACCTACAACTACTGTTTCTCAGACGACGGTGCAACCTACAACTACAGCTACACCTACAACAGCAGCACCTACAACTACTTCTGCTCCGACAACGGTGCAACCCACAACTACTGCTACACCTACAACTGCAGCCCCTACTACTGTTGCAACAACAACAGCAGCACCTACAACTACTGCTGCTCCGACAACGGTGCAACCCACAACAACTGCTACACCTACAACAGCAGCACCTACAACTACAGCTGCTCCGACAACAGCGTCACCTACGACTACTAATGCACCTACAACAGCAGCACTTACAACTACAGCTACACCTACAACAGCAGCACCTACAACTACTGCTTCACCTACAACTGCAGCCCCTACTACTGTTGCAACAACAACAGCGCCATCTACAACTACTGCTGCTCCGACAACGATGCAACCTACAACTACTGCTTCACCTACAACTACAGCCCCTACTACTGTTGCACCAACAACAGCAGCACCTACAACTACAGCTGCTCCGACAACAGCAGCCCCTACTACTGTTGCAACAACAACAGCAGCACCTACAACTACAGCTGCTCCGACAACAGCGCCATCTACAACTACTGTTTCTCAGACGACGGTGCAACCCACAACTACAGCTGCAACTACAACAGGAGCACCTACTACTGTTGCAACAACAACAACAGCAGCACTTACAACTACAGCTGCACCTACTACAGCTACACCTACAACAGCAGCACCTACAACTACAGCAGCTCCGACAACGGTGCAACCCACAACTACTGCTATACCTACAACTGCAGCCCGTACTACTGTTGCAACAACAACAGCAGCACCTACAACTACAGCTGCTCCGACAACAGCGCCATCTACAACTACTGTTTCTCAGACGACGGTGCAACCTACAACTACAGCTACACCTACAACAGCAGCCCGTACTACTGTTGCAACAACAACAACAGCAGCACCTACAACTACTGCTGCTCCGACAACGGTGCAACCCACAACAACTGCTACACCTACAACAGCAGCACCTACAGCTACAGCTGCTCCGACAACAGCGTCACCTACAACTACTAATGCACCTACAACAGCAGCACCTACAACTACTGCTTCACCTACAACTGCAGCCCCTACTACTGTTGCACCAACAACAGCAGCACCTACAACTACAGCTGCTCCGACAACAGCGCCATCTACAACTACTGCTACACCTACAACAGCAGCCCCTACTACTGTTGCAACAACAACAGCAGCACCTACAACTACAGCTGCTCCGACAACAGCAGCCCCTACTACTGTTGCAACAACAACAGCAGCACCTACAACTACAGCTGCTCCGACAACAGCGCCATCTACAACTACTGTTTCTCAGACGACGGTGCAACCCACAACTACAGCTGCAACTACAACAGGAGCACCTACTACTGTTGCAACAACAACAACAGCAGCACTTACAACTACAGCTGCACCTACTACAGCTACACCTACAACAGCAGCACCTACAACTACAGCAGCTCCGACAACGGTGCAACCCACAACTACTGCTATACCTACAACTGCAGCCCGTACTACTGTTGCAACAACAACAGCAGCACCTACAACTACTGCTGCTCCGACAACGGTGCAACCCACAACAACTGCTACACCTACAACAGCAGCACCTACAGCTACAGCTGCTCCGACAACAGCGTCACCTACAACTACTGCTTCACCTACAACTGCAGCCCCTACTACTGTTGCAACAACAACAGCAGCACTTACAACTACAGCTGCACCTACTACAGCAACACCTACAACTACTGTTTCTCAGACGACGGTGCAACCTACAACTACAGCTACACCTACGACAGCAGCACCTACAACTACTTCTGCTCCGACAACGGTGCAACCCACAAACTACTGCTTCACCTACAACTGCAGCCCCTACTACTGTTGCACCAACAACAGCAGCACCTACAACTACAGCTGCTCCGACAACAGCGCCATCTACAACTACTGCTGCTCCGACAACGGTGCAACCCACAACTACAGCTGCACCTACAACAGGAGCACCTACAACTACTGTTTCTCAGACGACGGTGCAACCTACAACTACAGCTACAACTACAGCCCCTACTACTGTTGCACTAACAACAGCAGCACCTACAACTACTGCTGCTCCGACAATGGTGCAACCTACAACTACTGCTACACCTACAACTGTAGCCCCTACTACTGTTGCAACAACAACAGCAGCACCTATAACTACAGCTGATCCATCATCGGTGCAACCTACAACTACAGCCACTACTACTGTTGCAACAACAAAAGCAGCAGCTACAACAACTGCTGCACCCACAACTGCAGCACCCACAACTGCAACACCTACGACTGCTGCACCCACAACTGCAGCACCCACAACTGCTTCATCTACAACTGCAGCACCTACGACTGCTGCTGCTCCAACGTACGTCATCACAGCAGCCTTGGAGGGCGAACCATTTATTGATGCTTATAATGACAACACAAGCCCGGAATACAAAGAGTTAGAAACACGACTTCTATCAACGGTGAATGTTTTTTTGTTATATCACCTCGATTTGAGTATCTCTGAATTTGTACTTTAAGTATATTGTGACAAAAGTGACTAAAAGTCTTTCAATGTTGCTTTTTTTGCAGTGTTCTAAGATATACAAAGCCAAATATGGAAACAGATTTTCCCAATGCAAGGTGAAAAAGCTCAGGTAAAAAAGGTTTCCGGATTTGGGTCTCACAAAGACACATTTTCATTTCATTTCAAACCTTTATTTATCCAGATTGGTCCCATTGAGATCATAGATCTCTTTTTCAAGGGAGACCTGCAGCATATAGGTTCCACATGAAACATAAAACAATAAAGGACATTATACATTATATTTACAGGATACATAGTTATAGACATTTACAAGTGCCCATTGTATCAGCAAGCATTTCATTTAGCCTAGCTTTAAAAACATGCAGAGGAATGAGATTGCTCAGTTTCAATTCTTGCTGAAGATTGTTCCAAGCAAGTGGAGCTGCGCACATAAAAGCTGTCTTACCGAAGACAGTCCTTGCTCTTGGCACATCTAACAAGACTACATCATGTGACCTCAGACAATAGCTGCTTGCAACTCTCTGTGTTATCAGAGAGCAGATATAATACGGGAGTTTACCCAACAAAGCTTTATAGATAAACGTGTACCAATGACTGAGCCTCCGTACAGAGAGTGATGGTAAACCTGCCTTGGTATACAGTGTACAGTGATGAGTAAGCGCTTTACAATTTGTGACAAATCTCAGAGCGCTGTGATACGCAGCATCCAATTTGCTCAGATAATTGGCAGGTGCATTCATATAGACCAGATCCCCATAGTCCAGCACAGGTAAAAAGGTCACAGTGACTAGCCTTTTCCTGGCCTCAAGCGAGAAACAGGACTTGTTCCTGAAAAAGAAACCTAGCCTAACCCTCAGTTTTTTAAGCAGGTTATTGACATGAAGTTTAAAAGAGAGACAATCATCAAGCCAGATACCCAGGTATTTGTAACAGGCAACAACTTCAAGTTTTGTTCCTTGCGTAGTTACAATATCTAAAACAGGCTCTGGTGTCTTTTTAGCTTTTGAAAAGAGCATTACCTTGGTTTTATCCACATTTAAAAGAAGCTTTAGTTCAGAGAACTGAGTCTGAATAGTGTTAAAAACAGCTTGTAATTTAACAACAGCCTCCTGAATGGAGGGACCTGCACAATACATCACAGTATCATCCGCATAAAAATGTAAAGTAGCTTCATCCACATTATCACCTACACTGTTAATATATATGGAGAATAAAAGTGGTCCTAAAACAGAACCTTGTGGTACACCATTAGAAATGTTTAACCACTCAGAAGACAGCCCATCAAAATGAACACATTGGGACCTTTCAGAGAGGTAGTTCACAAACCACCCCACTGCATTGCTGGATATGCCAATACTGAGTAGCCTCTGCTTTAAAATGTGATGATCAACGGTGTCAAATGCTTTGGAAAGGTCAATAAACAGAGCTGCACAACTCTGCTTATTATCTTAAATAGTAGTAATGTCATTTACCACTTTCATTGTCGCAGTGATGGTGCTGTGTTTCTTTCTGAATCCTGACTGATGTTTAGACAGGATATCATTTATACATAAAAACTCCTTTACTTGTTCACTCACTAAGCGTTAAAAACTAAATGCTTTAGTGTTGATAGTGACAGATGTAAATCAGACGACACAAGGCACCAGACAGAGTCTTTCATATCATAATTGTTCTCTTTTTTCGTTTGATGTTATAAAACAGAGCTTTAGCATTAAGGGCGACCGGAACTGAAGCAGAAATGGGAGTTGTGTTCAACAGCACTACTCCTCTTGCAGATCTCCCACAGAATAATGAAGTGGTTCAAACCTTAGTAGAAGCTGTGAATAATACCAACAGTACCTTCGACGTGAGCATAAGTCCTGATTCAGTCAAAGTTGAATGTAAGTAAACACAACACAATGTTTCTCTCCAATACGTTTCTAAACCATTTTGAATAACATTTGCTGTGCATGCTTGGTTTATAAATAATTTACTAACAAAAGTATATAGCTAATGAAAAAATGTAGCTAAGGACAAAATATCGGTAAAGACAAAATTAATGAACACTATGCTTTTCAGTTTGGAGTTGTGTATTGTTTAATGTCACATCTTGTAAATAAATTGTTATTTGTTACAAGAATACTTTTTCCTATGAAACTTCAGAACAAATATAATTTTGTCAGCCCTTCATCATTGATCTTATTTCTGTAAAACTGGCACCAGGGTTTTACCTAAAAAAAAAACATAAATTCTCTTGGTTTGGGCATTGATACATATTAACATAATGTTTATATGTCTGTTTTTACAGCAGGTCCAGTCCAAGCTACAACTACAGCACCTACAACTGCTAAACCTAAAACGGCAGCACCTATAACTGCACGACCTGCAACTGCAGCACCTACTACTACAGCCCTTATAACAAAAAGGGTGACTTTCAGATCTGTTCTAGACACATTTACGAGTGACTTGCTGAATCCATCTTCTGCTGCTTATAATGGTCGGGCTACAATGATAAATACTCAGGTAAGTTTACCCCAATAAATGAAATCTGCTGGTATATCTACGGCAATATTTTAGCGCCCACTCAAAATATGAGAAGCCTACTCCACAGTTACCACAACATAATTATGAATTCTTAACTGATGAAAGACCAATAAAGATCAAGTCAAATAAATGAGTAGAGCTCTAAATTCCAAGGCAAAGGTTTATGTGTAAAATACATGTTTTTGTGTTTCTACAGCTTACACCTGTTTTCCAAAAGGCATTCCCTTCGTCCTTCAAATCACTAGATGTTGTTTCATTCAGGTAATTTTTTAAGACCATTAAAGTTTTATAATAAAGAGTAGGATCCTATATCTGATATTTTAAACAATATCTTTTTTTCTCTTTCTGCAGAAACGGATCAATCATCAACGACATTGATGTTTCATTTGGAAGCACATCTGCTCCTAATAGCACTCAGATTGCGAACGCTTTGATCAACGCCGCTTCAACAGTCGTTGGATTCGACATTGAAGGCAGCTCCATTGGTGTAAATGGCATATGTAAGTAAATACTGAGTGCTACTTAATAAAACAAAAGGAAAATTCTACTTCTTGTTGATTTAATGTTTTGTTTCTTTTTGTTCTCATTTACAGTTTCCAGTGGAGTAAGACAGGAGATCAGTCTTGTCACCGCATCCTGCCTCTGTCTGTTGTCATGGATACTATCAAACCAGCAATAGCATTAGGGCTGTTTTTACAATTTGAGTTGTAATCACAACATGACTTCCATCACTGGAATGAAAAATGATTCATGGTGAAATACTCTGTTGGTTCAAAAGCATTCATGATGTCTTCAGTCTTGTTCAGCTTCAGATGAACTTGATATAAAATGTGACTTTGAGTAACGCGTCCATTCAATCATCATTAGACCAATAGGCAGACATGTAACATTACCCCAGGAATGTAAAAATAATTGCACTAATAATGTACAAATTAATCTTCACTGATCAATTTGCTATAAGAATATTTAATTTTGTAACAATAACTAATGCTATCTTGTTTAAGTTTAGAAAAAAATTCATAGATTAAAATGAAGAAACACATCACTCAATCGTCTAATCCATTTAAATGTATAAATGATGTACAAATACAGCCTAATATCACAAATCAGCTTCAGGGGGCTTTACAATCTATGCAAAATGTCTTGTTTGTATATATTCTGCCGGAAGATTTACAGAATACAAAATCTCTAAAAGAAGTGTATTTGTCTTTTGTGTGTTATTTATCAATTTTCATAGGTAGTGTATAAGTGTATGTTATCAGGTTTAATGTCAGGACCCTACATAAAGCACCAGTGATGTCAATTCAATTCAAAACCTTTATTTATCCAGGTAAAATCCCATTGAGATCAATGATCTCTTTTTCAAGGGAAACCTGCAGCAGTAGGTTCCACAAGAAGACATAAAAACATAAACAACAGAACAACAAAAGGACATCATACAGCAAAATGTACAGGGATTACAATTTACATATCTAACCACATGTACAGGTACCAACAGCATCTGATTTTGTAGCATCCAAGCATCCATCCATCCATCTATCTTCTCCCGCTTATCCGTGGTCGGGTCGCGGGGGTAGCAGTTCCAGCAGAGAGCCCCAAACTTTCTTTTCCCTGGCCACATCAACCAGCTCTGACTGGGGGATCCCAAGGCGCTCCCAGGCCAGCGAAGAGATATAATCCCTCCACCTGGTCCTAGGTCTACCCCTTGGTCTCTTCCCAGCTGGACGTGCCTGGAATACCTCCCTAGGGAGGCGCCCAGGTGGCATCCTAACTAGGTGCCCGAACCACCTCAACTGGCTCCTTTCGACGCGAAGGAGGAGCGGCTCAACTCCGAGTCACTCCCGGATGACCGAACTTCTCACCTTATCCCTAACGGCCCGTCTACACTACAGCGTCGACAGCGTCGAAAGCTGCTCCAAGCTGCCCATTCACTTTCAATGGGGTGACGTCACGTAGCCGCGCTTTTTCGCCGAACTGAATTGTGGGTAGCATATACATATATAATATATAATATAATAAGGTATATATAAACACTAGATGACTCACCCGCGCTGCTGGCCAATTGAGACCGACGTTGCCACTTGGCCGCCATCTTGCTACAGGCAGTTCTCTCATTCATAACATTATGGTTTACTATTTAAATAACCATAGCTTGCTCAATTTTCAACCAATTTTCAAACGGTTTGGTTTTTTATAAACATCAAAGATGTAGTTATGATACTGCATACTTATAATCATGGACTTTCATATGGAAATAACATTAATCATATAAAGCAATAGCTATACACACACACACACAAGGTATTTATATTAAATATTTGCCGGTGTATATATTTCCATTTATTTTATTATATTGTTAATATTTAAAATAAATTATAAAATTAAAATGCATTTATATTTTATATATAAAAATCGGTCTCATGTTACCACTCTGTAAGCCAAGAGTTGTTAATTTAGCAATGCCTTAGCTTTAAGAACAGGGACACAACTAATGACAATAGCATATGTTGGTATATTATTTAGATATTCACACCTTTATCAAAATGTGCTCACAGACAGGCCAGTTCTGTCTAATTTATCACAATTATTTTTGACATGAGATCTTCATATCATCCTAGTTTTGTATTTAGTTTCTAGATTTGTAAACAAATCCAGAACCTTTGAAATATGTTATTGAAAAAAGACCAAGAATAATATAAACTGTACCATGTGTCCTTTTGTGTCCTTCTGTAGTCCATTTGTGGTTTGTCTTGTCTCACCCCGGCTGATATATCACAAAATCCACTGTTTAAATGGTTCCCTATATTGCCCCTATGCAATATAGGGAACAATTTAAACATAAACTATCCTATGTGTCCTTGGGTGTTATGAAAGGCGGCCCCCCAAAATAAATGTATTATTATTATTATTAAGAAGAACACATGGCACACCAACAATCAATCACCGTCCAGCCTCAGCTTTGGTATTCTTTCACAACCATGTTATGGGTTTATTAGACTGAGCAAACATAAACATATGTGGGGAACATAGTGCTGCGTCTCCTGTCCGGTCAAATTCCTCACTCCTGAAGTGCTCACTGCAGAGCAGTGTCCTGTCACAGGAAACAAAACCGTCCCTTCTTTGGGCGAGTTCCCACTGCCTCCTCCTCTCTTTGGTTTTGGGAAACCTTAAAAACATGAGAAAGGTAGCCAGATATATAAATTATTGTCAACATGTTCCTCCCTTCTTTCCTTTAACATTAAGGGTAGGACAAAAATACACACCGAAATTATCATATTTTTGGTATGTATGCATGTATGTATAGCCTACTTTAAGAATAAGACAACCACACTAAGAGTAATAAAAAAGGTGTACAATAGAAACATTAAATAATTGTGTAAAGAAATGGTAACAACATATTCTAAAGAGGCTGGGTCAACAACAATCTTGCAATACTATGATCTCACATAGCCCCACTGATCCTGTGTAGCAGGACTTGTAATGTACATACATCCACTAAGTAATTAACGATTATCCTAATTGTAGTCATAATATTGTCATATCTTACACGTGAAAGGTGATCCCACGGGTTCTTGTTTCCAGACTGCGGTGATTAGAGCATCCGTAGGCTGCACAAAAGTCAGGCATAGTCAGGTACTTCTGTAAACACAAAGCCAGCAAATTCCTGTATCATAATGCAAGATCCGTTGTGACGAAAAGGGAGCTGAGCCAGAAGGCAAAGCTCTCTGTCTACCGGGCCATTTTCGTTCCTACCCTCACCTATGGTCATGAAGGATGGGTCATGACCGAAAGAACGAGATCGCGGATACAAGCGGCCGAGATGGGTTTCCTCCGCCGGGTGGCTGGTGTCTAGCTTAGAGATAAGGTGAGAAGTTCGGTCATCAGGGAGGGACTCGGAGTTGAGCCGCTCCTCCTTCGCGTCGAAAGAAGCCAGTTGAGGTGGTTCGGGCACCTAGTTAGGATGCCACCTGGGCGCCTCCCTAGGGAGGTGTTCCAGGCACGTCCAGCTGGGAAGAGACCAAGGGGTAGACCTAGGACCAGGTGGAGGGATTATATCTCTTCGCTGGCCTGGAAGCGCCTTGGGATCCCCCAGTCAGAGCTGGTTGATGTCGCCAGGGAAAAGAAAGTTTGGGGCTCTCTGCTGGAACTGCTACCCCCGCGACCCGACCACGGATAAGCGGGAGAAGATGGATGGATGGATGGATAATGCAAGATGTTTTTAACAAGCCAAACCACTTGGAAGAAATCATGTGTAACTTAAGTTGTGTTGAAAGAAAGAGCAGTTCTGCCTCTCCCACTGGTGGAGTTGTGGGTCAACTTTGTAATACTAGGTCTCACTGACAGCCTCTTGTTATTAGCCAGCTAATAAATACAACCACATACACAAAGAAAAGCTGCAATTTCAACATGTCCAAGCATCCTGTATCATAGCCATGCTAATCATGTTTATAATAAACCAAACCGTTTGTAAATCAGTCAAGATGTCAGTGAGTTAAGAGTATTTTTGTGCAGATCACTCACCTGACAACAGCTACCATAACGCGAATCAGAGTAACTGTTGACTGTAGCAAGATGGCGGCCGGTCAGCTACGCTGGAAAATCTCCCATGAGCCATCTAGTGTTTATATATATCTATGGTCTCAGGCGTCCCAGGCGACCAGAAGTTGAACGGCCCGTCTACACTACAGCGTCGAAAGCTCCAAGCTGCTCCAAGCTGCCCATTCACTTTCAATGGGGTGACGTCACGTAGCCGCGCTTTTTCGCCGAACTGAATTGTGGGTAGCAGAGCGAGGCGTCTCAGGCGTCTCAGGCGTCCCAGGCGTCCCAGAAGTTGAACATTGTTCAACTTCTGGTCGCCTGGACGCCAGAGTAGCCAGCGCCAGCCAATCAAATCCCGTTTCCCAAAATCTGACAGCTGAAGCGCTAGCCAATCAAACCGCGTCTAAGCTGGGAGAGATATCCCGCCGTTCATTTCTATATTTCAAAAAAAGTCGGAGGAGAAACTAACTATCGCCGTAGCGAATCACCCGGTTGTGTATGACCAGACCCTCTTCACCTACCGGGATACAAACCGGAGGAACCAGGCATGGAGGGAGGTGGCAGAGACAGTGGGGGAAACTGGTAGGTCTTCGCCTGTTTGGGGAGCTTATATATATATTGCTCCCATAAAATCCCCGGGGGTTTTTGCTTTGAATGTCGGGGGCGGGAGATTCATGTGATTGGTTGTTGGCCGTGTTGCTTGAATAAAATCCCCAAGCTCCAGACACGCCCAGCTCCAAGCTATTTTTGGAGCTGTAGTGTGGACGCTCCGTCAGGGAGACACCAGCCACCCTGCGGAGAAAACCCATCTCGGCCGCTTGTATCCACGATCTCGTTCTTTCGGTCATCGGCCATCCTTCATGACCATAGGTGAGGGTAGGAACGAAAATGGCCCGGTAGACAGAGAGCTTTGCCTTCTGGCTCAGCTCCCTTTTCGTCACAACGGTGCGGTAAAGCGACTGCAGTACCGCTCCCGCGAGCTTTAAAAACATGTAGTGGTACTAGCTTGGTAATTTTCCATTCTTTTTGCAGACTGTTCCATGTTAGTGGAGCTGCACATCTAAAAGCTTTCTTCCCTAAGACAGTCCTAGCACTTGGCAAATTTAATAAAACCACAGCATGCGATCTCAGGCAATAAGTACTTTCAATTCGCAGAGAGATCAGGGAGCAGATATAAGATGGTAGTTTATCCAACATGGCTTTGTAAATGAAAAAGTACCAGTGACTGAGCCTCCGTACAGTAAGTGATGGCAAAACCGCCTTGGTATACAGGGTACAGTAATGCGTAAGTGCTTTACAATTTGTCAAAAATCTCCGTGCACTGTGATACGCAGCATCTAACTTGCTCAGGTAATTGGCAGGTACATTCATTCACCATAGTCCAGCACAGGTAAAAAGGTCACAGTGACTAGCCTTTTCCTGGCCTCAAGCGAGAAACAGGACTTATTTCTGTAAAAGAAACCTAGCCTAACCCTCAGCTTTTTAAGCAGGTTATTTACATGAAATTTAAAAGTGAGACAGTCATCAAGCCAGATACCCAAGTATTTGTAACGGGTAACCACTTCAAGTTGTATTCCTTACGTAGTTACAATATCCAAAGCAGTCTCTGGTGTATTTTTAGCTTTAGCTTTAGAAAAGAGCATTACCTTGGTTTTATCCACATTTAAAAGAAGCTTAAGCTCAGAGAGCTGAGCCTGAATAATGTTAAAAACAGCCTGTAATTTAACAACAGCCTCGTTAATCGAGGGACCTGCACAGTACATAACGGTATCGTCCGCATAAAAATGTAAGGTTGCTCCTTCGACATTTTCACCTAAACTCTTAATATAGATAGAGAATAATAGCGGACCTAAAACTGAACCTTGTGGTACACCATTAGTAATGTTTAACCACTCAGAAGACAGCCCATCAAACTGAACACACCCCACTGGATATGCCAATACTGACCAGCCTTTGCTTCAAAATGCGATATTTATTATTTCAGTGGAACAATCGTGTTTTTGTTAACTGAAATAATAAATAAATTCAAAAGTGCCTTTAAAAGAAAATGTATTCAGATAAAGTATTTTTTTCCCAGAAATGTTTAAGGTTTTGTATACATAAAAATGGTATCTTACAGTTCCTTTGTGAGAGAATTTTTCTTTAATAGTTACTAACATTAGATATTTTTAATGAGATATGGACCGCAAAACAAAAGAAATCCCTGGTTTTCATTAAAAAAAATCAAGTCACTGAATGCAAGTAGTTGCCTTAGCATATTTTGTTATGAGATGATGTGAATTACTGTTCAAATTAGTTAATGTAATAATAGTTTGGTTATTTTATGCATAGCCTAATGTTACATTTCTGTGCTTAAGAATGCCTTCAAGACAGAGGAGACTGAAGCAGAGAGAGAGAAATCTGAAGGAGGCAGCTAAAAGGACTGCAACTTTGCAGAGCTGCATAAAAGGTGCCAGCAGGGCATCTGCAAGAGAAAAAAAGCCGAATTCCTTAGTGGTGTTGGGGGCTAGCATCAGACCAGTTGAAGGGGGCCGTTACAGGGGGACGAGTCTGTCTGGCTCTCTGAGGGGTGGTGCGTGAGAGGATCACTGAAGATCAAACTTAGATCAGCACTTGTCGCATAAGGTAGGCTGTGTGAAAACTCCAGAGAGGGGAGGTTTTGGTACACTGATGGCTGGCTTACGCTGCAAACTTCATCACCTTTTAACAAGAGAGTAAGTATATAAAACGTTATTTTGGATATTTTACACATCAGCAAAAAAAAAAACATATTTGATTTTAAAAATAAGCTACAAAACACATACAGTTTTAAATACATATATACTCACTTTCCACAGGGAATGAATCATATGGGGTTCCACCAAAAGAGTTAAGCCTCTCTAATATTCCAATTCGTATTTGGTTCAGACTTTACTGAACTGAGACACACACAAAAAAGATTTGATTAAAAATCTACACCACATTATTTGTACATAGAGGGGTACTTTCCCAAAGGCAGTCTCCCCCAACTTTACTGACAATGTGTTTTAGAGAGAACAATACAAGTGTAAGGTAACTGTTTTCAAATTCCATCCCCCCTCTCTCTACTGATAAGATGGCAGGAAGGGGGAGGAGGACATGATCACACAGTCACACACACACACACACACACACACACACACACACACACACACACACACACACACACACACACACACACACACACACACACACACACACACACACACACACACACACACACACACACACACACACACACACACACACACACACACACACACACACACACACACACACACACACACACACACACACACACACACACACACACACACACACACACACACACACACTCCATCCCTTTATAAACTAAAGTACTTTAACATTAGTTAACAGTCTCCCCAAAAACTTAAAAACCATTATGAATCATAGTGCTAATACACAATAAATACAATATATACACAGAGGTTGTTTAACACACAACATACAACATTTAATAATTATATGAAGTACTTACCATAGTTTTTCAGGATCAGATCAAGGTCGGGAAAACGCAGAAAAGAAAATGCCAGGATGGTTCATCATCACCTTTCTCTTTCTGTAGAAATTAGATCTCCTTATAAACCCAGGTAGACATATCACACACGCCGTCTATAAATGCATCACCACAGAAGGAAGGAGGCTTTGAAACGATAGAAGATTTTAGCTTAGATTCCCGTTAGAAAGGGCTGTCTGATGAAGAAGGAAAGTGGTAACATACATCAATAATATTTTTTAATTATTATGTTTATGTGGGGCTTGCCTTTAGGGGCTAAAATAAGATTTGATGTAGCCCCGGTCCACAGCAAGGGTTAGGGGAAGACAGTCACACACACACACACACACACACACACACACACACACACACACACACACACACACACACACACACACACACACACACACACACACACACACACACACACACACACACACACACACACACACACACACACACACACACACACACACACACACACACACACACACACACACACACACACACACACACACACACACACACACACACACACACACACACACACACACACACACACACACACACACAGAAAAAAAACGCGGTGGACCCGTTCAAATCCAGTTTTGGACAGTCTGCCGTGGTTCCATCCCATTTCAAGTGCTGTTCGAGGCTCGGCGTAACCCTCGGAGCACACTCTCCAATCACAGAGCTTGAGGACTATCACGGGGTTTGTCAAGCGAAGCGATAATCTGGTGTTTTTTAGTCGATGAGTAGTGCAGATATCACTGTAAAATCAATCGACAGTAAGGGGAATACTTACTTCCGGGTGTACAATTCTCCGTTATCCAATGGGAATGGACGCTCACATTGCCTTTAAGGGCAGCCGACACAAACGAACAGTGTTGGGACTGTAACGCCGTTATCTTTGGCAGTAACTAGTACTCTAACGCATTACTTTTTAAATTCAGTAACTCAGTTACCGTTACTACATGGTGCGTTACTCCGTTACTGAGTTAGTTTTTTTATATAGTCAACAGCCAGGTGAACAGAGATGAGAACTGTACTTAAGTACAGTACTTGAGTAAATGTACTTAAGTACTTGTACTTCCTGTGTCACATGCGGAGACAGGTTGTGGGCGTGTTTGTGTTGTTTACTAACAAGACTGTCATGGCGGCGGCGGAGCTCAAGTCTAGTTTCTCCACCTGGAGATATTCTCACTATTTCAATTTTGTCGAGCACAAAGAAAAGAACGTTTTAGTTAAATGTAAGTTGTGTCCTGGCGGGTCAAAGAGCCTATCGACTGCCCAAACCAGTCATTCAAATCTCTTAAAACATCTGCAGAAACAACATGCTGGGACGAAGCTAGTAGCTAAGACCACAGAGACTCAGCCGACGCCACTCCACCTCCACCTGCACCTCAGCAACAGCGGCTGGATTTTAACCAAGGGACTGCTAGCCAGGGAAAAGTCGATAAAGCCATTGCACGGTATGTTGTAGAACACATGCAGGCTATTGCTACAGTGGAGTCACCCGCTTTCAGGGAGCTAGTTAGCATGATAGCATGTCCGGGCGGCACACGGCATATGGGACGGAAAACTTTTTCCAACTACCTGGAGAAAGAATATACAAAAATGTAAAGCCAGCTAATATCGATGCTATCCAGATTGCATATAATGCATGTCAAGTTGATCAACAGATTGTATTATTCTCCAATGCAATAACAGTACTGAAATGAAGGCTATAAGGGCATTCATATAATGGGAGCCCTTTTTTTAAGTAACTAAAACGTTACTTTTCACTGTAACGCATTACTTTTTGGTGTAAGTAATCAGTAAAGTAACTGAGGTACTTTTGAAATGAAGTAACTAGTAATGGTAACTAGTTACTCGTTTTCAGTAACTAGCACAACACTGCAAACGAATGCCGTGCTTCCATGAGCGTCAAATCCCGCCGCAGATGGGAATACATTGCAATCAGTTGAAAGCTATTTGCGTCCCTTTTATGAAGCTGAAGGAGCCTAGGAGCGTCACAACTGCACGCCACGGACACTGACCAAACGTCGCTCCTGGATGATTATGGAGTGAGAGTGCCGGTGCGTCTCAACCCCCCCCCGCAGCAACCCTATATCCACCAGTTAAAGGAAATACAACTAATGTGTTGTGTTATATTAGCTGTACAATTGACCACATATGGTGTTCTTAGTTTCCATACCTCCTGTGTTTTACGAGTGACTTATCAAGTCTTGGCAAACGGCATAAAACACGATTAAACGTGATATTATATAAAACCATGCTCGTATCTACAACCTATAGAAATGCAAAACGGCGTTAGTTTAGACGTAATTCTGTCCTCCTGCTTACCGCATCATTTATGAGAAAACATTTCATAACATTAACACAACATATTCGAGGTGGTTTTCAATAACATATCCGTAGTTATTTATTTCTCCAAGTTATGTTTTTGTGTGCACTGAGGAGTCTCAAACAGGCGTTTGTTTAATCATTTTAAGATTGGCTTTAATCAATGTTTGAAAATGAATTCTTCATATATGATAAATGAGAGGTAACGTTTTATTTATGGTATTATTTCCACACATTTCTCTCCATTCTTCCTTCTGCCAACGGTGTCGCAGTTTCTCGTCTCTCCCGTTTTTGTGCTTAGTGCGTACGCATGGGTTAGAGTTTGCGTGGAGGACCGCACATTTTCCCGTCAAGTTAGTATTTTATAAATCGCAAACATTGCGTAGAAACTGGCGTACGCCATATTTATCCCTTTATAAATTAGGCTCCAGGAGAGGTGTTCGTCTTCAAGTCCGGGCATGGAGCCTTTCAGTGTTTAGTATGCGCCTTACTGTGCAAACTGAAACCTCAGTGCCTGCTGCCACCAATACTTGCTGCAGGTGTCTTGCAATCACTCAAGGGTTGTTGACCACTTGCCTCCTCAGGAATTTGGAGGCAGCCGCTGATAGCTTCCTCTTTCTTCCAGGTCCAGGTAGTGAAGCCACTGTTTCTTTACCTTTTAACTTAGGAACTATGCGTCCATCTGTATAGGAACATTCAGTGCTTTTGCTATCTTTGTGTATCCTTTTCCTTGTTTGTGCAAGGTAATGATCTCTTCTCTGAACTTTTTGGACAATTCTTTTGACTTTCTAACATGCAATCAAACGTAACTCTCAACAAACCCCTAGAGCAGGGGTGGGGAACCTCCGGCCTCCGGGCCGTATACGGCCCGCGAGACAATTTGGTACGGCCCTCGATGTCATTTATAAACACACGCAAAAAATAAAAAAATGAAAGAAATCTAGACCGCAAACAAATTAAACAAGCGAGTGCCTGTTTTTCCTGGCCAAGGTCAGGGTCCTTGAACACAACACGAGCCTAACGTGTCATCACGTGGTATAGGTCTCGACTGACAGGGGTGCAGTTCTGACGGAGAGCACCAGAACGCCACTCCAGCACTTCAGAAATTGCAGTACCGATAAGTCCATACACATGCCGCAGTTTCTGCGTGTCTGTGTCTTTAGTTGAAAGCCCAGTGGCGATCTGCTCATCTGTCATACTGATCAGACAGTCAATAACTGTGTTGTTATCATTAGCATCTGGTTAGCTAGCTATGCTAACGAATATAAGAAGCTTTGTCTACAACCAGTGAGGTAAAGGCACATCTTTATATGATCATTATAGTTATAAAAAAAATAAGAGAATAAAGTAAACAGGTATAAAATGCTATATGACAGTTATTAATAAAGAAGAATACAGTTTGAAAGGAGAGTGATTTGTCAAATATCCATAAATTAAAAAAAAATCTGCTTACAGTTGTGTTTGGGTGTTGAGAGATGTGTCCATAGATCTCCTAATGTTGCTCTCAAAGTGCACCAGATTGATGCTTTTAACTTCAACATTTAAAAAAAATCTTCCCAGGGGAGCACACCACACCCTGCACGTGCATGCATACGCGAGTCATGGTGAGATATCTGGAATAAGAGGTTGCTTTTTCTTTGCACAGAATGAAATGAATGGGCTGTGATTTTAGTTTTTTTAAGCAGAGGTCAATAACTTGTACGGCCCTCTGAGGATATTGTAACAATTGAAATGGCCATTGAGAGGAAAAAGGTTCCCCACCCCTGCCCTAGAGAGTCCAGGTATGTATGTGTTTTATCTCAAGCACACCTGAAGTAATGGAGCCCTTGATTAGTTGCACCAGGTGTGCTTGAATCATCTGGAGACTGCAGTAGTCATTAAAAGTAGAATTGTATGTTGAGTTTGTATAACCCTTGTAATATTAGATTAATTGAACTACTTAAACAGTTCTTGAGTAATTATTCATTATTATTAGATAATATATCATTATTATTGCAACTTTAGGTAACAGGTGTGTGTGTACGTCAGAATTCTGGATCATGTGCTTCTGGAACCACCTGCAGTACCAGGAGCCAGCCCCGGGCAGGGAAGAACTTTACATATATCCGTTTCTCTTTATTACATTACATGTCGGTTTTGCCTCCGGGAGCTGGTTGGGTTTCAGCATCTTGATTAAAGGCACTTTGACATGTTGACTAACACTGACCCTCTGATTGGTAGACGACCCTGAGCGACAGCCACCGCCATACTCAGCAACTCACCAGAAAGAACATGTCTCTGAATGATGCAGTGTGAGAGGGGTCTCGACTCTCAACATGTGTCTGGTGTCAGCTAATCATCATCATCTCCATCATGCATATGAGATCTTGTTGCTTTTACAACAATATAAGTACTCCTATGTTGTTGTTGTTGTAGTACTTTACTGTATCTGTAGCTATTAACATAATTGCTCATATTTCGAGCCATATTATTCCTGACCCCTTATTTTGGATCAGTTTTATCAACAGGGCACCATTCACAACTATTATACAGCCCTGCTATATACTATGACCATTCTTTACTTATTTATAATATGGTTCAAATGGAGTAATTTGAGTTGTCTGATGTACTTGATACAATTTGACTTTTTTTAAATACAGATGTGTTTATTCAAAACCATTTCAACACACAATATCATGACTTTTTCAAGATCTTTTTGACAAACTATGACTTTCTTTCATATTTTTAGAAATCCTATACTGACATTGCAGACAAACTATATACTATAATTCTTAACTACATACTATACTTGGACTTTTTTCAAGATACTTTTGACATACATTTCAGGTTTTTCCCGGGAAGTCGCGGAGAGACGGAGCGGCTGCACGTTGTTGTTTGGGCCCCCTTTTTCCACCTGCCCAGTTGTGCTGTGGCGGGGACCTGCTTCCACTTGTCGTGTGCTGCTGTCCTGGCGAGATTTTGCCCCGGGGGGCGTAACGGAGAGACCGGAGCGGCTTCGCGTTCGGGCTGCGGCCTGCTTTACACCTGCTGTAGCGGAGGCCTGTTTCCACCTGCTCCACCTGTCGTGCTCTACGGTGCCGAGGACGTTTTACCACGGGGATATCGCGGAGAGACCGGAGCGCCTCTACGCCTCGAGCTGGTCTTGCTTCGCCTATACTGCTGTACTGAGGAGGTTCTGCACCGGGGATATCGCGAGGAGAACGGAGCGCCTCCACATTTCGGGCCTGCTAGCACGCCTATCCGGATGCTGTGCTGGTCTGGGAAAATGGCCCATATCGTGATTCTACTGTGCCTGTTAACTGTTTTGGACTATGAGAAGATCTCTAGTCATTCTGAGAAGACTACTGGATTCAGGTCTGTTCTGCCACCCGCAGTGGGCATCCCCTGCAAAGGTTCGGATGTGTTGCTCAAACAATTACCGGTTGCCTTGTCACAGTCAATCTGCTCGACAAAATATGTTTGTCTTTTTTATTTTCCTGCGTTGATGGTTCTTCAGGACTGCTTCTTAAGCTCTAATCACACTCTCGCAGACTTTTCCGGTGTTTCTAAATTAGATGACAATGTATGTGTATCATTTAAGAGGAAAAGATGCCTGTTTTTGTTGTTGTTATTACTGTCAGGAAATGTACAACCTAACCCTGGTTCGCCCAGTAGTAGTAGTCAGATCACTACTCCTGCTGATTTTAAAGCTAGGTCTGGGTTGGGTTTCATCCACTTGAATGTGCGCAGTCTGTTAGGTAAACTAGATTTTGTCCGTATCTGGGCAAAATCGACTGACGCTGACGTCATTGTCTTATCTGAAACATGGCTAAACAAATCTATTTTGGCGTCTGACATTGCCTTAAATGGTTTTAATGTGTATCGTACCGCCTGGCCTAATAAAGGTGGTGGCGTTGCAATTTATGTTAAGAATAAGTTCAGTATATCCACATTAGTTTCCAAATCGATCAGTAAGCAATTTGAATTTTTAGCCTTAAATATAGAAGTGGCAAAGGGTCAACAGGTCATGGTAGTGAGTTGTTACAGACCCCCCTCAGCTGTCAAAGACTCCTTGTCTTCACTAGCAAATCTTTTATCACAACTAGACTACAAGGAAATAGTCCTACTTGGAGATTTAACTGGGACTGGTTAACTGCAGTGTCAGAGGATTTTAAAAACCTTTGTATCTCTTTAAATGTTACTCAGATTGTGGACAGTCCTACTCGCCCTAATATTAAGTCCCCTAATAAATCCTCCCTAATTGATCTCATTTGAACTAATGTTCCCCATAAATATTCTTCTGTGGGAGTATTTACAAATGATCTGAGTGACCACTGTGTTGTAGCCACAATTAGGGACACTAAGGTTCAGAAGGTTAAACCTCGTATTATTATTAAGAGAGACATAATCTGTTTGATTTTGATTGGGGTAAAATCGATCTGTGTGCTGATGTTGAGACCGCATGGTCTTATTTTATCTTGGTTTTATGGAGATCATTGATAGACATGCACCCTGCGTAAATTTAGAGTAAAGGGACAAGTTGGCCAATCCTTGGTTTTCTGCTGAGCTGTCCAGTCTCCTTCATGAGAGAAACAAGGCCTGGGCAAAGGCTAGGCAATCAGGCTCAGAGGTAGAGTGGCTGCGTTTTAGGCAGCTAAGGAATAGCTTTCACTTCAAATGTCAAAGTGCAAAGTCGAAGTACTATTTGTCAGTTACCACAGAAAACCTAAATAATCCTAGGACATTTTGGAAAGCAATAAATCGATATCAACCGGTGAGATCCGTAATGAGCTACCTCCGTGCCTTACCACAGCATCTGGCTCTATATCGGACAGGGCCACTATGCTAAATTGCTTTAATGAGCATTTTGTGTCCTGCGGTTCTATGTTTGATTCTGTGACTAACTCTGCTTCTGTGAACACCACAGTCTGTGACTCTGAACAACGTGGTCTGGAAAACCCTTTCAGTTTTACTCCTTTTACTGTCAATGTTGTTCATGAAGCCTTATCTAAGCTAGATCCTAGGAAACCGGCTGGCCCGGACAACTTAGTGTCACAATTCACATGTTAGGTCACGTTTGTAGTTTTGTCTGTGTTGGTGTTTTTCTTGTCTTTGGGTTTCCTGTCTTATTGTGTTAAGTGTTCACCCCCATTTCCTGCTTTCTGTCTGTTTCCCTCCCTGATTACCCGATTGTGTTCACCTGTTGTCCTTGTGTTTCTCCTCCCCTGCCCGGCATGTTTCTCGTTGTCATTGATTACCCCTTCTTGTATTTAGTCTTGTCTCTGTCTGTGTTCAGTGTTGGGTCATTGTTTGTTGGTGACGGAGTTCACCGGAGAGTGTTCTGTTCTGTATTTGTCATTTATCCATTTATCCTTGAAATAAAAGGTTTCTCAAAAGTTATCTGCATTGGGTCCTGCTTCCTTCACTCATCCGTGACACTTAGAACCTTTCTTTTAAAGATAGCTGCAGATTTTATTGCTCCACCTCTTACTTCTCTTTTAACCTCTCCCTCAGCACAAAGGCAATTCCAAAAGTATGGAAGTCAGCGTATGTCTTGCCTTTACTGAAAGGAGGGGAGGCAACTATTTTAAATAACTATAGGCCAATCTCTAAATTGTCAGTTCTGGCTAAGGTTCTTGAACGCCTAGTGAGTGAACAGTAAAGGAGTTTTTATGTACAAATGACATTCCTGTCTAAACATCAGTCAGGATTCAGAAAGAAACACAAGCACCATCACTGCCACAATGAAGTGTGATGACAATTACTAGTATTTTAGATAATAAGCAGCTTTGTGCAGCTCTGTTTATTGACCTTCCAAGCGTTTGACACCGTGATCATCGCATCTTAAGCAGAGGCTACTCAGTATTGGCATATCCAGCCTTGCAGTGGGGTGGTTTGTGAACTACCTAGTCTGAAAGGTCCCAATGTGTTCATTTTGAGGGACTGTCTTCTGAGTGGTTAAACATGTCTAATGGTATACCACAAGGTTCTGTTTAGGACCACTTTTATTCTCCATATATTAACAGGGTAGGTGATAATGGTGGATGAAGCTACTTTACATTGTTTATGCGGATGATACTGTAATGTATTGTGCCAGGTCCCACCATTAAGGAGGCTGTTGTCAAATTACAGGCTGTTTTTAAACACTATTCAGACTCAGTTCTCTGAATTAAAGCTTCTTTTAAATGTGGATAAACCAAGGTAATGCTCTTTTCAAAGCAAAAAGACACCAGAGCCTGTTTTAGATATTGTAACTACGCAAGGAACAAACTTGAAGTTGTTGCCTGTTACAAATACCTTGGTATCTGGCTTGATGATTGTCTCTCTTTTAAACTTCATGTCAATAACCTGCTAAAAAAACTGAGGGTTAGGCTAGGGTTCTTTTTCAGGAACAAGTCCTGTTTCTCGCTTGAGGCCAGGAAAAGGCTAGTCACTGTGACCTTTTTACCTGTGCTGGACTATGGGGATCTGGTGTATATGAATGCACCTGCCAATTTCCTGGTCAAGTTAGATGCTGTGTATCACAGCGCACTGAGATTTGTGACAAACTGTAAAGCATTAACCCATCACTGTACCCTGTATGCAAGGGCTGGTTTGCTTTCACTAACTGTACGGAGGCTCAGTCACTGGTACATTTTTATATACAAAGCCATGTTAGGGAACTTCCATCTTACATCTGCTCCCTGATCTCACGGAGAATTGTAAGTGGCTACTGCCTGAGATCGAATGCTGTGGTTTTATTAAATGTGCCAACTGCTAGGACTGTCTTAGGGAAGACAGCTTTTAGATGCGCAGCTCCTCTGTCTTGGAATAGTCTGCAAATTAAATGGAAACTGAACAATCTGGTGCCACTAAATGTTTTTAAAGCTCGGTTGGATGCTACTCAATCGGAAGCTATTGGTACCTGTTTATGTGGATAATTTTGTAAATGATGCTGTATGATGTCCTTTTGTTGTTCTATTTATGTTTTTATGTTTCATGTGGAACTACTTGAACAGGTCTCCCTTGGAAAAGAGATCAATGATCTCAATGGGATTTTATCTGTATAAATAAAGGTTTGAAATTGAAATTGATACTATACTAGTAATTTTAAGATAAATGTTCGGACATTCTACACTGTGACTCTTTTTTAAAGATATATATGAAATACTATACTATGATTTGTTCAACATACTGGTGTATACAATCACTTTTTTCATATTTTGACTTCCTTCATGATATTTTCATAATATTCTATTCTTTTAACTCTTTTTTCTCTATATTTTCAACACACTATACTATGACCGTTTGGACACTATGTTATTTACTATTTACCTTTTTTATTTTCGATATATTATTTTGCTATGTCTTTCATCAAGATTTTCGACATACTGTTAAACAAAAACATTTTCATTATTTTTTACATACATGAAGTTTACCTTAACCAAGCCAACCAACATTATCTTGTGGCAAAGCCAGGGTGACAGCTAGTGATGTGACAAGCCGAGGCTTCGGAGCACGGTTTGTTATCCAGGTAGTTTTTGGTGAAGCGCGTATTGAGGCTTGTATCGTTTTAGGCCAGTGACTGCTTCAGATAGTGGTTCCGAGGTGTTAAACCACTGACACTTCACAGTTTTATAACACTCATGTCACTTTGTATGCATACTAATGTGACGAAAGCGGTATGAATATCACTACTGTTCATTTGCAAATTTTACATGTATATTTTCTACTTTCTTGTCTTTTAATTTGTATTGTACAATGCCATGTCTTTTAATGCTCCTGCAACAAACATTTCCCAAATTGGGATTAATAAAGTACTATCTTATCTTATCTCTTAGTAAAAAAGGTTGACACATGTAATTTTGTCATCAGTAATAATGACATTAAAAGCGGTGGCTGTGTAGATTCCTATTTAGGGTTGGTTACTGACAGGCGTCATTAAAGCAGGAAGAACCGGTTCTGTTTTGTACAACAGCGTTAAACTGCGCTTCTTTTTAATAAAGTTTTCCTCAATAGTGTAGAATATTCACCAGGCTGTGGGTCAGTACTACAGAGAGGTGAGTGTGGCTTTAGATTTTCTATCGCTGAACAAATGCTGTTGGACTTGTTTGATCGTCTCTGTCAGCAGAGCGCAATCCAGTCAGGAAGCACTGAGCATGTCTGGCTTTTGAATATTTGTATCCACTGTTTGGATTGAGTAGATGTTTTGTGTTTGTGCTCTCTGGTTACATCGAAATTAAATGGGTTTTATGCAAATTAACTTGGTGGTTATCCAAACAGAGCCAAACACACATCTGAGGGATGTGTGTTTGTTGTTCAGTCAGCTTTTTTACATCAAAAACATGAAATAAAGGATCATGACTTGGTATAAAAGTGAACTACACATTTTAGAGGTCACATCCATTTCATTTTTATAGCCCAATATCACCAGCTCCAGCCCCCGTGCTTTGAATGTGACTTTGTCTCCGACTATGTTTTCTATGTTTCCTGCTTTATGTTGTAAAAACACTCTATGGCCCAATGCCAAACCAATACCTACACACCCAGTGACGGAGAGTCACACTGATCACCTCTAACATATCTTTATTTTTTTGATGCTTGTATCCAAAGCTACTTAAAGGTGCAATAAGCCATGAAGATAAAAACATGCAGATAAATTGCTTCAAATACGCCGAGTCATTGTCAGTGCTGCTACATTACTCTGAATGAGCCGAGCCCGTTCACTATGACAGCAGGGTGTTTAGGTTAGGGTTGATGGACAAGGCAAGGCACGTTTATGTATACAGCACATTTCAACGAGTCCAAGATAATACAAATAAAACAAGTTAACATACCATAAGACCTGTATAAAATACAAGAATAGGACTTACAGTGCAGTTTATGATATGATATGCAAAAAGAAAAGTATTTAGCCTGGATTTATAAGAGAAGAGAGTTGCAGCAGTTTAAAGGGAGTTTGTTCAAGATATATAGAGCATAATAACCAGTGGTGTAGTGGGGATTGTTGTACTGGGGGGAGCTATTTTAAATTAGGTCATCCCAAACAATGCCAAACAAGTGCGCACGCGCGCAGTGCACTCACAAAACGGGCAGACAGGTCCACAGAAACTACCGGTATGCTTAGTCCTACTTTACTTACTGTACTGCAAAAAGCAGACGGCGCTGTGCTCAACAGACACACACAGACTCAAAACCATGGACACACTGGCACATACGTTACATAAACAATGTATAGGCCTAAATTGCATAAACTACAGTATTGCAACTAAGCAGACAGCGCTGCTTTTCTCTCTCTCTATCTCCACTTTTAAAATCTATTTAAAACTCATAACAAACAAACAAAATTCCCAAAGTTGTCCTGAAATTAACTTATTAAATAAACAAAACGAAAAATATATATAGCCTACTAATGCAAACATTGAATCTGGACTGGAAATTATTCTGATTAGGCCTAGCCTACATTGCAAATAAGCAGACAGCGCTGCTTTTTTCACACACACACACACACACACACACACACACACACACACACACACACACACACACACACACACACACACACACACACACACACACACACACACACACACACACACACACACACACACACACACACACACACACACACACACACACACACACACACACACCTTGCGTTTTGAAGACTGATACATCAGATATGGATGAACAAACTTTGCAGCCCAGTTTCCCAGCTTTGCAGTCTATCCACGGGTATGTCTCTTGTTTCCTCCGCCACATCTCCTCCGTCCATACCTCTGGGAAAGGTGAGCTTGAGCTAGCCAGGGGAACGTTGCTAGCGCAGCTAACGTGCACGTTAGCTAGCATTATCCACGTCTTTAGGCGGCTCTTCTGATGATGTACTGTAGTACTAGTAGCAGCTTCACTTGTAGCTTCGGTGCTGCTAGACTCTTTCTTCTTGTGAATTATATTCTTTTTAGAAAAGAAGTCAAGTAAAAAATGTTTGCCTGCCATTATAGAGCTTTTTCGTTAGCGTTCTTGAGGGAAAGAGCTGCCGCAAAATCGGCGGGCGGTAAGCTGGCCGTGGGTGTGTGTCACTGACATCATAATTCTTTAAGGAAATCGTTTTTATTTTTTATTATAATTACTGTGAAATGTATTATGTTTTTGTCATTATTACAACAAATACACACTTGCAACTGATAAGACTGGCAATGATTTTATATTTATTAGACTATTACAAAAAAGATCATGCTCCAAATAAGTGGGGGTACGGCGTACCCCCGCGTCCAACGCCCACTACACCACTGATAATAACTGAACGCTGCGTCTCCATGTTTAGTTTTGTCTCACTCTGGGGATAGAAAGCAGAGACTTCCCAGAAGACCTGAGAGTTCTGGATGGTTAGAACAGAGTATATTGATCGCACATTAAAAACAAAATCATAACACTTTGCTTATATTATATTATATACATTTTTCATGCTGTCCTTGTTCTTCAGCTTTTATTTGATCATTTTTTCCAATGGTGCAATTGCATCCTAATGACACTGTGTGCTGCATCTTCTCATTCCTGCAATGCCGGTTTTACACTTCTCGACAAACTATAGCCCATTCCCAAGTCCAAGTTTGCACCTCCTCGACTCCTCGGGTTAGACTCCTCGCGAGCGGAGATGTCTTGCAGGAGTACTGAGTAGAGAGGAGTCGAAGCAACAGGCGTTTTAAAGAAAGGAGAAATTCTGTCCTCGGAGAGGTCGTTGTAAAGCTATCAGCTGTCCATTGTTTTTGATAAACCGCTGTAATTTATCATCTCTGTAAGAAGAGCACAACAGTGTTACTTACATATTGACTTTTAATTAAATTCCCAGCAAGGCTAAATGTGATATTAAAACCTACACACAGTTATAATAAGCTATTAAATCTCTGGACACAGAATCAAGAATAATGTGTTGCTTTATGTCACTTCCTTTTGTATCAGATACGCTCATGGATAAATAGTCATCATGAACAGTGGAGTCTTTCTCAGCCTGCTGGCAGGTGAGTCAGGTTGGATTGCATGAACTAAGGCATCACTAACTCTATGTGTACTGTACAATATGTTCTATATTTAATATATGTAGTATACTGATGATAGGCATCCTTACCAAAATCTATCAATTCACGACAATAATCAGTGAAAGGAAATTACAATGCCCCATTATTATTTTATAGTTTATGAGGAAATGCCTGATGTGAGATATTAATCTCCTTTTCCTCTCATACAGCTCTCTGCCTACCTCTTTTCTTGGTCACAGTCTCTATCGAGGCTCCTGCAATCGACACAAATGCTTTGACCATTGCCTCACCGGAGGTCAGTAACCCGTCAACACCTACGCCTATCATTTGGGCGGATACACCAACAACTAAAACATCCATCTCTCAAACTCCACCCACTGCATTTACTTCAACTGGGGTAACACTCTCCAGCTCCAACAGTAGACATGAAACCGCAGGATCTTCAATAATGGCAACTGTAACTGGAGACAAATCAGGAACATCAGATGTGATTGAGGAAATAGTTACAGCATTACCAGTGGAAATTCAAACCTTAATAATTGGCTCTGTCAATGAACGGACCGCTGCAACAATATCCAAAGCATTCACCACAAAACTCAGGCCAACTGCAAGTCATACCACAATGTCAACTGAGATTAATTTACCAACAGCAACACCATCACAAATGACACTGGCTAAAACACAAAGCACATCCACAGCAACAAAATCCAATACAACACCAGCATCCAAAGCTTCAACACCATCATCAACATCAATATCATCAGCATTTGAGGATTTATCAACGGTGACTACAGCCCAACAAACTACACAATCTACAGCTACAGCGTCCACAACCTCAAATTCAGCACAAAGTACAGCAACTGAGGATTCACCAACAGTGAATACAACACTTTCTATTGCAACACAATCTGTGTCCAAATCAGCAACAGCCTTAACCCAAAGTGCAGCTTCTGAGGATTCTTCAACACAAAGACCATCACAGACTACACTCATAACTTCAAAATCCACCCACAGTACAGCATCTGAGGATTCACCAACTGTAACATCATTTACAACAAAGTATGATCACATCTACACCAACACAATCTATTCTAATAACAACACAATCTGCATCAACATCAACCGCAAGTACAACATCTGAGGATTCTTCAACGCAAAGACCATCACAAACTACACTCATAACTTCAAAATCCACCCACAGTACAGCATCTGAGGATTCACCAACTGTAACATCATTTACAACACAAAGTATGATCACATCTACACCAACACAATCTATTCTAATAACAACAGAATCGGCATCAACTGCAAGTACAACATCTGAGCATCCACCTACAGTGACTACAACACCATCTACTGCAACATCATCAACAACACAAAGTGTGATCGCAACTACACAGACGCAATATATTCTGCCCACAGTTGAATCAGCAACAACATCAACCCAAAGTTCACCATCCGACGGTTCAGAAACCCAAAGACCAACACAAACTGCAGCTATAACCTCACAATCAGCACAAAGTACAGCCTCTGAGGACTCACCAACAGTGACTACAACACTTTCTATTGCAACAGCATCCACAACAGAATCTGTGTCCACATCAGCAACAACCATAACCCAAAGTACAGCATCTGAGGATTCTTCAACGCAAAGACCATCACAGACTACACGCATAACTTCAAAATCCACCCACAGTACAGCATCGGAGGATTCACCAACTGTAACATCATTTACAACACAAAGTATGATTACATCTACACCAACACAATCTATTCTAATAACAACAGAATCTGCATCAACATCAACCGCAAGTACAACATCTGAGCATCCACCTACAGTGACTACAACAGCATCTATTGCAACATCATCAACAACACAAAGTGTGATCGCAACTACACAGACGCAATATATTCTGCCCACAGTTGAATCAGCAACAACATCAACCCAAAGTTCACCATCCGAAGGTTCAGAAACCCAAAGACCAACACAAACTGCAGCTATAACCTCACAAACAGCCACTTCAGATGAAGCTGTATCATATATGAAAACCACATCAGAGACTCAACAAACATTAGCACCTCTAACAACACCCACACCTGCTAAACAAACTGCTGAATCTACAGCACGTGTCAGCACAACAACACATAGTGAATCAGTGATAACCCCAACACAAACTACACCACCTATTGAAACAGCATACACAACAACTACACTATTGGCAGTACCAATGACAGTATCATCTTCAGCAGAACCAACTAACTTCATGGCATCTACAACAGAAACAACCATAAGCACCACGCAACCAACACCAGTCACAGAAACAAGACGCACAACACCAACGGGCACTGTAGTGTCGACAACAAACAAACAAGACAGAAGGGAATCAACCACAACACGATCCCAAACTACACTGTCTGTAAAAACAATGCCACAAACTACAGTCAGAGGAATGACACCAACACCAACAATGTCAGTTGCTGCTTCTGCATCTATGCAATCCAACTACCCTCCATCAGCCGGGCCTGTGTCTCTAACCACACCCTCTGACTCCCAAAAACCTGTGACAACAACAACAGACGGTGCCACACACTCTACTCTTCCTAAACTTTCGTCCTTTTCCTCAGACGCATCCACCATCAATCAAGCCAAAGTTGACTCTAAGACTGTTTCCTTACCTGGGGAAAATACAGTGGTCTTCAGATATTGCCCGAAAATTGCTGCAGTGAGGCCGCTTGCCTTTGATCACCCAACTGTCTTTAGGACCTCAATCCCAGTTTCAGATTCCTTCAATGAGGAGCAACACCAGCCAGGTCAAAACAGCACAAATTAAAGATGAATACACACGCTGAAGAAAAAAGGGCTAGCTCACCCTATCACATGCAGGAAGCGAGAGGTAGTGATCATTTCTTAAGAGGTGCTGGTAGACCAATTGTGTTAATATTGGAAATAACCAGGCTAGCTCTTTCCTTTATATAGTTGATTAGGAATACAACCTGACAGGACTCATCATTTTAACACTTCCTATTCTCCCAAAGTGGACAGGTTTTTAAAATGTACATCCCTATTTCTCTGACATTCTGTTACTCATTTAGCTGATGATTTTATCCAAAGTGACATCCAATAAAAACAATCAAACGTGCAAGCAAGGACATACAAGCTCACAGCAGCAGGAATCATCTCTTTCTATTCTCCTGTGTGTACTCTTCAAAGATTAAACTTATATATAACAATAACACATGAACATGTTATAAACAAATCGAACACTTGATTGAAATTGACAGATTTTTTGTTTCTGGGTTCCTTTTCCATTTAATTTCTAGTTAAGTTTAGGTTATCAACTTGCTTTAATATCATTTATTGGCTTTGTCGTCCTGATATTTCTTTTATAATTTCCTCCCGATTGATTTTTGCTCATTTTTCTTTCTCTGTTCATACTGTTATGTATTATGTTTTTAATCTCTAAACAAATAAACAAATTATTCATGCATACAGATCGCTTGTCATGCTTTTCAATAACAATATTCATTTTGAATCCTCTCTTTATTCAGTCTCTCCTTATTCCCCAACATCAATCAAAACACTGTTAATGTGTATACATCAATAAACACTTGATACACAGAACGCATGATTTAGTTGATATATATCAGCTCTACCTGTTTTGGATATATGGTTATATCTTCCTGTAAGTTAAATGACTGAATGCATCAGATCTGCAGATTGTGAATGAACGCTAGAAATTAAACTCCCTCTGAATCTGTGCTGGAATATTTGTATTGGTCCTCGTGTCACAACACTTCATTCACCTTCACAGCCACACAAGACCTGAACAGACAGCTGGCATCACCTCTGAATAACGTTTAAAATATTGCAAATATTAAAATTATTTTGTATAAGTTGTGACTTGTGGTGACATCCCTGTCAATATTCTGTACGAAGGTATTTTATTCAGTTGTAGAATATGTTTCACAAAATACAAAAGCAAAGTTATAAGGTATGGGGGCCCAATTCAGGTAGATACAAACAACTGATAAACACATATGTTCACAAAGGAGAAAGCTGCATTCTAGCAAACTGCGTCACAGTAGAAATATGTAAAACTATATAAAGATTACTACGTAAGGCCATTGGCTTACTATAATGTAAGCCAAACACACATTACTTTGTTAAATATGCATAACCTATTCTGTTTTATAAAATACAATATTTTTTTAATTAAAAATAAATACATCAATAAATTAATACAATTAATTGAGTAAATTATGCAACCAATTTGCACTTATGTAAAAAATAAATAAAAGTAAATCAAGATCACTTTTTTTTTACAAAACTCTCCTGTAGCCTTAACCCAGGGGTGTCAAACTCAAGGCCCGGGGGCCAAATCCGGCCCGCGACTTCATTTGATGTGGCCCGCAAGAGCTTGCAAAGAATATAATATACAATACAATTGTATTGTCATATGTACATAGCTACAGTGTAGTTATGACAAAGAAATGCTTAGGTCACAGGCTCCTCCAACAGTGCAACACAATAAAACAGATACAATTGTGCAAGTAAATAAAAATAAAATGTAATAGAAATAGTGCAGAATAGTCTATATACAAGTAATTGGCATATTGCTATATATAAGTTGCAAACAGATTCATGTTATGGATGTTCTTTCATTGTTGAATATTTGCTTTCAATGATGTGCCCTAGACTTCTGCTTTCAGATGTAGTTATTTATGAAGTTATTACCAGGACTGATAATAATCCAATGCAGAGCCAATAATATAATACATTATTTAATATATATTCTATATTTTATATGTATATTTATATCGTCTTAAAGTTGCAACCGGCCCTTTGAGTGCAACCATAATGCTAATGTGGCCCGCGATGAAATTGAGTTTGACACCCCTGCCCAAATACATCACAAATATGCATATGAACATGTTAAACTAGCTTGCATATCTGTCCTTTAAAATGTAAATATGTAATGCGTTTAAACCTGGCTGCCTTTTAATTAAAGACTTAATTACAACTTCAGATAAACATGTATTAGCCATTAAGAAGGGTTTAAGTACCATTATCAGAATCTGTGAAGTCACATTCTTTTTTAACTTCAAATGAAACATACAGAGGCCAAAGCAATTAAGCAACGAAAAATGCAGTTCAATCCCTAGCATTGCAATCTTTGAACAAGGTTGGCCTTTTGTGTCAGTTCAATCATTTCAACCAGATACGAGTTCATGTAGAGACTGAGCTGGAGGGTGTGGACAAGATGTCAGTATGGTCTGATTGAGCAGACGCTGCTTCTTCACAGACGGTAAAGTTGTATTCTTGGACACCATCATCAGGTTTTGGGATGACCTTGATAGTTGTCAAATCATTATTTTTGATACAAATAATGTTTGTTGTTAATGTATTAGCGACCCACACAGATGTATGATTTCACTGCATCCGTTGGCTCCCACATAACTCGAACCCTGGCTTCAACGCACGCTGCCGTGTGGACGAGCCGTAAGTCTCCATTTTGGGTTTATCAATCCTTTTTAAACGTACATGAAAACTACTTGCAGTTCATTTTGGAACTTACCAAATAAGCTTACATTGTGACCTTCAGTGGAAACAGCAAACCTGTAAACACAAAGGAAATAAATAAATAAACAAGGTGTATTTAAACAATCTTAACCCAGCATAAATCACACACCCTCAAAGCTTGGTCAACAAGACGGGCAGCGTGTTACAAGGAGATTCGGGTTGTTTCCCCCCCCCACTGTTTACAGTCCCCTCTCCGGAGCGGCGTGGTCCGAGTGTGGGTTGCTGCAGAGCAGAGATACACCTTCAGCCACATAACTATAGCGGTCACGGAGCTTTTATAACGGCTCGCCAAAAGTATAAACATCTCTAACGCTGGCTGGGGTCTGGCTATTAGTGTATTTAATATGCTGCGGGTGTTTTTTACGAGCATTGAAAATGACCTGGTTTAACAGTTTAAAACTAGCTAGCACGTAGCTAAACTTGCATAGCCCCATATAAAATACCTTATCCATCCATCCATCCATCTTCTCCCGCTTATCCTTGGTCGGGTCGCGGGGGTAGCAGTTCCAGCAGAGAGCCCCAAACTTTCTTTTCCCTG
>NC_047520.1:20496900-20574139 GCF_902827115.2 Pseudochaenichthys georgianus | reverse complement strand
CACACACACACACACACACACACACACACACACACACACACACACACACACACACACACACACACACACACACACACACACCACACACACACACACACACACACACACCCACACACACACACACACCCACCACACACACACACACACACACACACCCCACACACACACACACACCACACACACACACACACACACACAACACACACACACACACACCACAACACCCACACACACACACTCCATCCCTTTATAAACTAAAGTACTTTAACATTAGTTAACAGTCTCCCCAAAAACTTAAAAACCATTATGAATCATAGTGCTAATACACAATAAATACAATATATACACAGAGGTTGTTTAACACACAACATACAACATTTAATAAATTATATGAAGTACTTACCATAGTTTTTCAGGATCAGATCAAGGTCGGGAAAACGCAGAAAAAATGCCAGGATGGTTCATCATCACCTTTCTCTTTCTGTAGAAATTAGATCTCCTTATAAACCCAGGTAGACATATCACACACGCCGTCTATACATGCATCACCACAGAAGGAAGGAGGCTTTGAAACGATAGAAGATTTTAGCTTAGATTACCGTTAGAAAGGGCTGTCTGATGAAGAAGGAAAGTGGTAACATACAATCATATTTTTTTAATTATTATGTTTATGTGGGGCTTTCCTTTAGGGGCTAAAATAAGATTTGATGTAGCCCCGGTCCACAGCAGGGTTAGGGGGAAGACAGTCACACACACACACAACACACACACCCACACACACACACACACACACACACACACACACAACACACACCACACACACACACACACCACACACACCACACCCACACACACACACACACACACACCACACACACACACCACACACACACACACACACACCACACACACACACACACACACCCACCAACCACACACACACACCACCACACCACACACACACACACCACCACACACACACAGAAAAAAAAACGCGGTACCCGTTCAAATCCAGTTTTGGACAGTCTGCCGTGGTTCCATCCCATTTCAAGTGCTGTTCGAGGCTCGGCGTAACCCTCGGAGCACACTCTCCAATCACAGAGCTTGAGGACTATCACGGGGTTTGTCAAGCGAAGCGATAATCTGGTGTTTTTTAGTCGATGAGTAGTGCAGATATCACTGTAAAATCAATCGACAGTAAGGGGAATACTTACTTCCGGGTGTACAATTCTCCGTTATCCAATGGGAATGGACGCTCACATTGCCTTTAAGGGCAGCCGACACAAACGAACAGTGTTGGGACTGTAACGCCGTTATCTTTGGCAGTAACTAGTACTCTAACGCATTACTTTTTAAATTCAGTAACTCAGTTACCGTTACTACATGGTGCGTTACTCCCTTACTGAGTTAGTTTTTTTATATAGTCAACAGCCAGGTGAACAGAGATGAGAACTGTACTTAAGTACAGTACTTGAGTAAATGTACTTAAGTACTTGTACTTCCTGTGTCACATGCGGAGACAGGTTGTGGGCGTGTTTGTGTTGTTTACTAACAAGACTGTCATGGCGGCGGCGGAGCTCAAGTCTAGTTTCTCCACCTGGAGATATTCTCACTATTTCAATTTTGTCGAGCACAAAGAAAAGAACGTTTTAGTTAAATGTAAGTTGTGTCCTGGCGGGTCAAAGAGCCTATCGACTGCCCAAACCAGTCATTCAAATCTCTTAAAACATCTGCAGAAACAACATGCTGGGACGAAGCTAGTAGCTAAGACCACAGAGACTCAGCCGACGCCACTCCACCTCCACCTGCACCTCAGCAACAGCGGCTGGATTTTAACCAAGGGACTGCTAGCCAGGGAAAAGTCGATAAAGCCATTGCACGGTATGTTGTAGAACACATGCAGGCTATTGCTACAGTGGAGTCACCCGCTTTCAGGGAGCTAGTTAGCATGATAGCATGTCCGGGCGGCACACGGCATATGGGACGGAAAACTTTTTCCAACTACCTGGAGAAAGAATATACAAAAATGTAAAGCCAGCTAATATCGATGCTATCCAGATTGCATATAATGCATGTCAAGTTGATCAACAGATTGTATTATTCTCCAATGCAATAACAGTACTGAAATGAAGGCTATAAGGGCATTCATATAATGGGAGCCCTTTTTTTAAGTAACTAAAACGTTACTTTTCACTGTAACGCATTACTTTTTGGTGTAAGTAATCAGTAAAGTAACTGAGGTACTTTTGAAATGAAGTAACTAGTAATGGTAACTAGTTACTCGTTTTCAGTAACTAGCACAACACTGCAAACGAATGCCGTGCTTCCATGAGCGTCAAATCCCGCCGCAGATGGGAATACATTGCAATCAGTTGAAAGCTATTTGCGTCCCTTTTATGAAGCTGAAGGAGCCTAGGAGCGTCACAACTGCACGCCACGGACACTGACCAAACGTCGCTCCTGGATGATTATGGAGTGAGAGTGCCGGTGCGTCTCAACCCCCCCCCGCAGCAACCCTATATCCACCAGTTAAAGGAAATACAACTAATGTGTTGTGTTATAGCTGTACAATTGACCACATATGGTGTTCTTAGTTTCCATACCTCCTGTGTTTTACGAGTGACTTATCAAGTCTTGGCAAACGGCATAAAACACGATTAAACGTGATATTATATAAAACCATGCTCGTATCTACAACCTATAGAAATGCAAAACGGCGTTAGTTTAGACGTAATTCTGTCCTCCTGCTTGCTTACCGCATCATTTATGAGAAAACATTTCATAACATTAACACAACATATTCGAGGTGGTTTTCAATAACATATCCGTAGTTATTTATTTCTCCAAGTTATGTTTTTGTGTGCACTGAGGAGTCTCAAACAGGCGTTTGTTTAATCATTTTAGATTGGCTTTAATCAATGTTTGAAAATGAATTCTTCATATATGATAAATGAGAGGTAACGTTTTATTTATGGTATTATTTCCACACATTTCTCTCCATTCTTCCTTCTGCCAACGGTGTCGCAGTTTCTCGTCTCTCCCGTTTTTGTGCTTAGTGCGTACGCATGGGTTAGAGTTTGCGTGGAGGACCGCACATTTTCCCGTCAAGTTAGTATTTTATAAATCGCAAACATTGCGTAGAAACTGGCGTACGCCATATTTATCCCTTTATAAATTAGGCTCCAGGAGAGGTGTTCGTCTTCAAGTCCGGGCATGGAGCCTTTCAGTGTTTAGTATGCGCCTTACTGTGCAAACTGAAACCTCAGTGCCTGCTGCCACCAATACTTGCTGCAGGTGTCTTGCAATCACTCAAGGGTTGTTGACCACTTGCCTCCTCAGGAATTTGGAGGCAGCCGCTGATAGCTTCCTCTTTCTTCCAGGTCCAGGTAGTGAAGCCACTGTTTCTTTACCTTTTAACTTAGGAACTATGCGTCCATCTGTATAGGAACATTCAGTGCTTTTGCTATCTTTGTGTATCCTTTTCCTTGTTTGTGCAAGGTAATGATCTCTTCTCTGAACTTTTTGGACAATTCTTTTGACTTTCTAACATGCAATCAAACGTAACTCTCAACAAACCCCTAGAGCAGGGGTGGGGAACCTCCGGCCTCCGGGCCGTATACGGCCCGCGAGACAATTTGGTACGGCCCTCGATGTCATTTATAAACACACGCAAAAAATAAAAAATGAAAGAAATCTAGACCGCAAACAAATTAAACAAGCGAGTGCCTGTTTTTCCTGGCCAAGGTCAGGGTCCTTGAACACAACACGAGCCTAACGTGTCATCACGTGGTATAGGTCTCGACTGACAGGGGTGCAGTTCTGACGGAGAGCACCAGAACGCCACTCCAGCACTTCAGAAATTGCAGTACCGATAAGTCCATACACATGCCGCAGTTTCTGCGTGTCTGTGTCTTTAGTTGAAAGCCCAGTGGCGATCTGCTCATCTGTCATACTGATCAGACAGTCAATAACTGTGTTGTTATCATTAGCATCTGGTTAGCTAGCTATGCTAACGAATATAAGAAGCTTTGTCTACAACCAGTGAGGTAAAGGCACATCTTTATATGATCATTATAGTTATAAAAAAAATAAGAGAATAAAGTAAACAGGTATAAAACTATATGACAGTTATTAATAAAGAAGAATACAGTTTGAAAGGAGAGTGATTTGTCAAATATCCATAAATTAAAAAAAAATCTGCTTACAGTTGTGTTTGGGTGTTGAGAGATGTGTCCATAGATCTCCTAATGTTGCTCTCAAAGTGCACCAGATTGATGCTTTTAACTTCAACATTTAAAAAAAATCTTCCCAGGGGAGCACACCACACCCTGCACGTGCATGCATACGCGAGTCATGGTGAGATATCTGGAATAAGAGGTTGCTTTTTCTTTGCACAGAATGAAATGAATGGGCTGTGATTTTAGTTTTTTAAGCAGAGGTCAATAACTTGTACGGCCCTCTGAGGATATTGTAACAATTGAAATGGCCATTGAGAGGAAAAAGGTTCCCCACCCCTGCCCTAGAGAGTCCAGGTATGTATGTGTTTTATCTCAAGCACACCTGAAGTAATGGAGCCCTTGATTAGTTGCACCAGGTGTGCTTGAATCATCTGGAGACTGCAGTAGTCATTAAAAGTAGAATTGTATGTTGAGTTTGTATAACCCTTGTAATATTAGATTAATTGAACTACTTAAAACAGTTCTTGAGTAATTATTCATTATTATTAGATAATATATCATTATTATTGCAACTTTAGGTAACAGGTGTGTGTGTACGTCAGAATTCTGGATCATGTGCTTCTGGAACCACCTGCAGTACCAGGAGCCAGCCCCGGGCAGGGAAGAAACTTTACATATATCCGTTTCTCTTTATTACATTACATGTCGGTTTTGCCTCCGGGAGCTGGTTGGGTTTCAGCATCTTGATTAAAGGCACTTTGACATGTTGACTAACACTGACCCTCTGATTGGTAGACGACCCTGAGCGACAGCCACCGCCATACTCAGCAACTCACCAGAAAGAACATGTCTCTGAATGATGCAGTGTGAGAGGGGTCTCGACTCTCAACATGTGTCTGGTGTCAGCTAATCATCATCATCTCCATCATGCATATGAGATCTTGTTGCTTTTACAACAATATAAGTACTCCCTATGTTGTTGTTGTTGTAGTACTTTACTGTATCTGTAGCTATTAACATAATTGCTCATATTTCGAGCCATATTATTCCTGACCCCTTATTTTGGATCAGTTTTATCAACAGGGCACCATTCACAACTATTATACAGCCCTGCTATATACTATGACCATTCTTTACTTATTTATAATATGGTTCAAATGGAGTAATTTGAGTTGTCTGATGTACTTGATACAATTTGACTTTTTTTAAATACAGATGTGTTTATTCAAAACCATTTCAACACACAATATCATGACTTTTTCAAGATCTTTTTGACAAACTATGACTTTCTTTCATATTTTTAGAAATCCTATACTGACATTGCAGACAAACTATATACTATAATTCTTAACTACATACTATACTTGGACTTTTTTCAAGATACTTTTGACATACATTTCAGGTTTTTCCCGGGAAGTCGCGGAGAGACGGAGCGGCTGCACGTTGTTGTTTGAGCCCCCTTTTTCCACCTGCCCAGTTGTGCTGTGGCGGGGACCTGCTTCCACTTGTCGTGTGCTGCTGTCCTGGCGAGATTTTGCCCCGGGGGGCGTAACGGAGAGACCGGAGCGGCTTCGCGTTCGGGCTGCGGCCTGCTTTACACCTGCTGTAGCGGAGGCCTGTTTCCACCTGCTCCACCTGTCGTGCTCTACGGTGCCGAGGACGTTTTACCACGGGGATATCGCGGAGAGACCGGAGCGCCTCTACGCCTCGAGCTGGTCTTGCTTCGCCTATACTGCTGTACTGAGGAGGTTCTGCACCGGGGATATCGCGAGGAGAACGGAGCGCCTCCACATTTCGGGCCTGCTAGCACGCCTATCCGGATGCTGTGCTGGTCTGGGAAAATGGCCCATATCGTGATTCTACTGTGCCTGTTAACTGTTTTGGACTATGAGAAGATCTCTAGTCATTCTGAGAAGACTACTGGATTCAGGTCTGTTCTTGCCACCCGCAGTGGGCATCCCCTGCAAAGGTTCGGATGTGTTGCTCAAACAATTACCGGTTGCCTTGTCACAGTCAATCTGCTCGACAAAATATGTTTGTCTTTTTTATTTTCCTGCGTTGATGGTTCTTCAGGACTGCTTCTTAAGCTCTAATCACACTCTCGCAGACTTTTCCGGTGTTTCTAAATTAGATGACAATGTATGTGTATCATTTAAGAGGAAAAGATGCCTGTTTTTGTTGTTGTTATTACTGTCAGGAAATGTACAACCTAACCCTGGTTCGCCCAGTAGTAGTAGTCAGATCACTACTCCTGCTGATTTTAAAGCTAGGTCTGGGTTGGGTTTCATCCACTTGAATGTGCGCAGTCTGTTAGGTAAACTAGATTTTGTCCGTATCTGGGCAAAATCGACTGACGCTGACGTCATTGTCTTATCTGAAACATGGCTAAACAAATCTATTTTGGCGTCTGACATTGCCTTAAATGGTTTTAATGTGTATCGTACCGCCTGGCCTAATAAAGGTGGTGGCGTTGCAATTTATGTTAAGAATAAGTTCAGTATATCCACATTAGTTTCCAAATCGATCAGTAAGCAATTTGAATTTTTAGCCTTAAATATAGAAGTGGCAAAGGGTCAACAGGTCATGGTAGTGAGTTGTTACAGACCCCCCTCAGCTGTCAAAGACTCCTTGTCTTCACTAGCAAATCTTTTATCACAACTAGACTACAAGGAAATAGTCCTACTTGGAGATTTAACTGGGACTGGTTAACTGCAGTGTCAGAGGATTTTAAAAACCTTTGTATCTCTTTAAATGTTACTCAGATTGTGGACAGTCCTACTCGCCCTAATATTAAGTCCCCTAATAAATCCTCCCTAATTGATCTCATTTGAACTAATGTTCCCCATAAATATTCTTCTGTGGGAGTATTTACAAATGATCTGAGTGACCACTGTGTTGTAGCCACAATTAGGGACACTAAGGTTCAGAAGGTTAAACCTCGTATTATTATTAAGAGAGACATAATCTGTTTGATTTTGATTGGGGTAAAATCGATCTGTGTGCTGATGTTGAGACCGCATGGTCTTATTTTTATCTTGGTTTTATGGAGATCATTGATAGACATGCACCCCTGCGTAAATTTAGAGTAAAGGGACAAGTTGGCCAATCCTTGGTTTTCTGCTGAGCTGTCCAGTCTCCTTCATGAGAGAAACAAGGCCTGGGCAAAGGCTAGGCAATCAGGCTCAGAGGTAGAGTGGCTGCGTTTTAGGCAGCTAAGGAATAGCTTCACTTCAAATGTCAAAAGTGCAAAGTCGAAGTACTATTTGTCAGTTACCACAGAAAACCTAAATAATCCTAGGACATTTTGGAAAGCAATAAAATCGATATCAACCGGTGAGATCCGTAATGAGCTACCTCCGTGCCTTACCACAGCATCTGGCTCTATATCGGACAGGGCCACTATGCTAAATTGCTTTAATGAGCATTTTGTGTCCTGCGGTTCTATGTTTGATTCTGTGACTAACTCTGCTTCTGTGAACACCACAGTCTGTGACTCTGAACAACGTGGTCTGGAAAACCCTTTCAGTTTTACTCCTTTTACTGTCAATGTTGTTCATGAAGCCTTATCTAAGCTAGATCCTAGGAAACCGGCTGGCCCGGACAACTTAGTGTCACAATTCACATGTTAGGTCACGTTTGTAGTTTTGTCTGTGTTGGTGTTTTTCTTGTCTTTGGGTTTCCTGTCTTATTGTGTTAAGTGTTCACCCCCATTTCCTGCCTGTCTGCTTTCTGTCTGTTTCCCTCCCTGATTACCCGATTGTGTTCACCTGTTGTCCTTGTGTTTCTCCTCCCCTGCCCGGCTGTTTCTCGTTGTCATGATTACCCCTTCTTGTATTTAGTCTTGTCTCTGTCTGTGTTCAGTGTTGGGTCATTGTTTGTTGGTGACGGAGTTCACCGGAGAGTGTTCTGTTCTGTATTTGTCATTTATCCTTTATCCTTGAAATAAAAGGTTTCTCAAAAGTTATCTGCATTTGGGTCCTGCTTCCTTCACTCATCCGTGACACTTAGAACCTTTCTTTTTAAAGATAGCTGCAGATTTTATTGCTCCACCTCTTACTTCTCTTTTTAACCTCTCCCTCAGCACAAATGCAATTCCAAAAGTATGGAAGTCAGCGTATGTCTTGCCTTTACTGAAAGGAGGGGAGGCAACTATTTTAAATAACTATAGGCCAATCTCTAAATTGTCAGTTCTGGCTAAGGTTCTTGAACGCCTAGTGAGTGAACAGGTAAAGGAGTTTTTATGTACAAATGACATCCTGTCTAAACATCAGTCAGGATTCAGAAAGAAACACAGCACCATCACTGCCACAATGAAAGTGGTGAATGACATTACTAGTATTTTAGATAATAAGCAGCTTTGTGCAGCTCTGTTTATTGACCTTTCCAAAGCGTTTGACACCGTTGATCATCGCATCTTAAAGCAGAGGCTACTCAGTATTGGCATATCCAGCCTTGCAGTGGGGTGGTTTGTGAACTACCTCTCTGAAAGGTCCCAATGTGTTCATTTTGATGGACTGTCTTCTGAGTGGTTAAACATTTCTAATGGTATACCACAAGGTTCTGTTTTAGGACCACTTTTATTCTCCATATATATTAACAGTGTAGGTGATAATGTGGATGAAGCTACTTTACATTTTTATGCGGATGATACCGTGATGTACTGTGCAGGTCCCACCATTAAGGAGGCTGTTGTCAAATTACAGGCTGTTTTTAACACTATTCAGACTCAGTTCTCTGAATTAAAGCTTCTTTTAAATGTGGATAAAACCAAGGTAATGCTCTTTTCAAAGCAAAAAAGACACCAGAGCCTGTTTTAGATATTGTAACTACGCAAGGAACAAAACTTGAAGTTGTTGCCTGTTACAAATACCTTGGTATCTGGCTTGATGATTGTCTCTCTTTTAAACTTCATGTCAATAACCTGCTAAAAAAACTGAGGGTTAGGCTAGGGTTCTTTTTCAGGAACAAGTCCTGTTTCTCGCTTGAGGCCAGGAAAAGGCTAGTCACTGTGACCTTTTTACCTGTGCTGGACTATGGGGATCTGGTGTATATGAATGCACCTGCCAATTTCCTGGTCAAGTTAGATGCTGTGTATCACAGCGCACTGAGATTTGTGACAAACTGTAAAGCATTAACCCATCACTGTACCCTGTATGCAAGGGCTGGTTTGCTTTCACTAACTGTACGGAGGCTCAGTCACTGGTACATTTTTATATACAAAGCCATGTTAGGGAAACTTCCATCTTACATCTGCTCCCTGATCTCACGGAGAATTGTAAGTGGCTACTGCCTGAGATCGAATGCTGTGGTTTATTAAATGTGCCAACTGCTAGGACTGTCTTAGGGAAGACAGCTTTTAGATGCGCAGCTCCTCTGTCTTGGAATAGTCTGCAAATTAAATGGAAACTGAACAATCTGGTGCCACTAAATGTTTTTAAAGCTCGGTTGGATGCTACTCAATCGGAAGCTATTGGTACCTGTTTATGTGGATAATTTTGTAAATGATGCTGTATGATGTCCTTTTGTTGTTCTATTTATGTTTTTATGTTTCATGTGGAACTACTTGAACAGGTCTCCCTTGGAAAAGAGATCAATGATCTCAATGGGATTTTATCTGTATAAATAAAGGTTTGAAATTGAAATTGATACTATACTAGTAATTTTAAGATAAATGTTCGGACATTCTACACTGTGACTCTTTTTTAAAGATATATATGAAATACTATACTATGATTTGTTCAACATACTGGTGTATACAATCACTTTTTTTCATATTTTGACTTCCTTCATGATATTTTCATAATATTCTATTCTTTTAACTCTTTTTTCTCTATATTTTCAACACACTATACTATGACCGTTTGGACACTATGTTATTTACTATTTACCTTTTTTATTTTCGATATATTATTTTGCTATGTCTTTCATCAAGATTTTCGACATACTGTTAAACAAAAACATTTTCATTATTTTTTACATACATGAAGTTTACCTTAACCAAGCCAACCAACATTATCTTGTGGCAAAGCCAGGGTGACAGCTAGTGATGTGACAAGCCGAGGCTTCGGAGCACGGTTTGAGTTATCCAGGTAGTTTTTGGTGAAGCGCGTATTGAGGCTTGTATCGTTTTAGGCCAGTGACTGCTTCAGATAGTGGTTCCGAGGTGTTAAACCACTGACACTTCACAGTTTTATAACACTCATGTCACTTTGTATGCATACTAATGTGACGAAAGCGGTATGAATATCACTACTGTTCATTTGCAAATTTTACATGTATATTTTCTACTTTCTTGTCTTTTAATTTGTATTGTACAATGCCATGTCTTTTAATGCTCCTGCAACACAAACATTTCCCAAATTGGGATTAATAAAGTACTATCTTATCTTATCTCTTAGTAAAAAAAGGTTGACACATGTAATTTTGTCATCAGTAATAATGACATTAAAAGCGGTGGCTGTGTAGATTCCTATTTAGGGTTGGTTACTGACAGGCGTCATTAAAGCAGGAAGAACCGGTTCTGTTTTGTACAACAGCGTTAAACTGCGCTTCTTTTTAATAAAGTTTTCCTCAATAGTGTACCGAATATTCACCAGGCTGTGGGTCAGTACTACAGAGAGGTGAGTGTGGCTTTAGATTTTCTATCGCTGAACAAATGCTGTTGGACTTGTTTGATCGTCTCTGTCAGCAGAGCGCAATCCAGTCAGGAAGCACTGAGCATGTCTGGCTTTTGAATATTTGTATCCACTGTTTGGATTGAGTAGATGTTTTGTGTTTGTGCTCTCTGGTTACATCGAAATTAAATGGGTTTTATGCAAATTAACTTGGTGGTTATCCAAACAGAGCCAAACACACATCTGAGGGATGTGTGTTTGTTGTTCAGTCAGCTTTTTTACATCAAAAACATGAAATAAAGGATCATGACTTGGTATAAAAGTGAACTACACATTTTAGAGGTCACATCCATTTCATTTTTATAGCCCAATATCACCAGCTCCAGCCCCCGTGCTTTGAATGTGACTTTGTCTCCGACTATGTTTTCTATGTTTCCTGCTTTATGTTGTAAAAACACTCTATGGCCCAATGCCAAACCAATACCTACACACCCAGTGACGGAGAGTCACACTGATCACCTCTAACATATCTTTATTTTTTTGATGCTTGTATCCAAAGCTACTTAAAGGTGCAATAAGCCATGAAGATAAAAACATGCAGATAAATTGCTTCAAATACGCCGAGTCATTGTCAGTGCTGCTACATTACTCTGAATGAGCCGAGCCCGTTCACTATGACAGCAGGTGTGTTTAGGTTAGGGTTGATGGACAAGGCAAGGCACGTTTATGTATACAGCACATTTCAACGAGTCCAAGATAATACAAATAAAACAAGTTAACATACCATAAGACCTGTATAAAATACAAGAATAGGACTTACAGTGCAGTTTATGATATGATATGCAAAAAGAAAAGTATTTAGCCTGGATTTATAAGAGAAGAGAGTTGCAGCAGTTTAAAGGGAGTTTGTTCAAGATATATAGAGCATAATAACCAGTGGTGTAGTGGGGATTGTTGTACTGGGGGGAAGCTATTTTAAATTAGGTCATCCCAAACAATGCCAAACAAGTGCGCACGCGCGCAGTGCACTCACAAAACGGGCAGACAGGTCCACAGAAACTACCGGTATGCGTAGTCCTACTTTACTTACTGTACTGCAAAAAGCAGACGGCGCTGTGCTCAACAGACACACACAGACTCAAAACCATGGACACACTGGCACATACGTTACATAAACAATGTATAGGCCTAAATTGCATAAACTACAGTATTGCAACTAAGCAGACAGCGCTGCTTTTCTCTCTCTCTATCTCCACTTTTAAAATCTATTTAAAACTCATAACAAACAAACAAAATTCCCAAAGTTGTCCTGAAATTAACTTATTAAATAAACAAAACGAAAAATATATATAGCCTACTAATGCAAACATTGAATCTGGACTGGAAATTATTCTGATTAGGCCTAGCCTACATTGCAAATAAGCAGACAGCGCTGCTTTTTTCACACACACACACACACACACACACACACACCACACACACACACACACACACACACACACACACACACACACACACACACACACACACACACACACACACACACACACACACACACACACACACACACACACACACACACACACACACACACACACACACACACACCTTGCGTTTTGAAGACTGATACATCAGATATGGATGAACAAACTTTGCAGCCCAGTTTCCCAGCTTTGCAGTCTATCCACGGGTATGTCTCTTGTTTCCTCTGCCACATCTCCTCCGTCCATACCTCTGGGAAAGGTGAGCTTGAGCTAGCCAGGGGAACGTTGCTAGCGCAGCTAACGTGCACGTTAGCTAGCATTATCCACGTCTTTAGGCGGCTCTTCTGATGATGTACTGTAGTACTAGTAGCAGCTTCACTTGTAGCTTCGGTGCTGCTAGACTCTTTCTTCTTGTGAATTATATTCTTTTTAGAAAATAAGTCAAGTAAAAAATGTTTGCCTGCCATTATAGAGCTTTTTCGTTAGCGTTCTTGAGGGAAAGAGCTGCCGCAAAATCGGCGGGCGGTAAGCTGGCCGTGGGTGTGTCACTGACATCATAATTCTTTAAGGAAATCGTTTTTATTTTTTATTATAATTACTGTGAAATGTATTATGTTTTTGTCATTATTACAACAAATACACACTTGCAACTGATAAGACTGGCAATGATTTTATATTTATTAGACTATTACAAAAAAGATCATGCTCCAAATAAGTGGGGGTACGGCGTACCCCCGCGTCCAACGCCCACTACACCACTGATAATAACTGAACGCTGCGTCTCCATGTTTAGTTTTGTCTCACTCTGGGGATAGAAAGCAGAGACTTCCCAGAAGACCTGAGAGTTCTGGATGGTTAGAACAGAGTATATTGATCGCACATTAAAAACAAAATCATAACACTTTGCTTATATTATATTATATACATTTTTCATGCTGTCCTTGTTCTTCAGCTTTTATTTGATCATCTTTTTTCCAATGGTGCAATTGCATCTCCTAATGACACTGTGTGCTGCATCTTCTCATTCCTGCAATGCCGGTTTTACACTTCTCGACAAACTATAGCCCATTCCCAAGTCCAAGTTTGCACCTCCTCGACTCCTCGGTTAGACTCCTCGCGAGCGGAGATGTCTTGCAGGAGTACTGAGTAGAGAGGAGTCGAAGCAACAGGCGTTTTAAAGAAAGGAGAAATTCTGTCCTCGGAGAGGTCGTTGTAAAGCTATCAGCTGTCCATTGTTTTTGATAAACCGCTGTAATTTATCATCTCTGTAAGAAGAGCACAACAGTGTTACTTACATATTGACTTTTAATTAAATTCCCAGCAAGGCTAAATGTGATATTAAAACCTACACACAGTTATAATAAGCTATTAAATCTCTGGACACAGAATCAAGAATAATGTGTTGCTTTATGTCACTTCCTTTTGTATCAGATACGCTCATGGATAAATAGTCATCATGAACAGTGGAGTCTTTCTCAGCCTGCTGGCAGGTGAGTCAGGTTGGATTGCATGAACTAAGGCATCACTAACTCTATGTGTACTGTACAATATGTTCTATATTTAATATATGTAGTATACTGATGATAGGCATCCTTACCAAAATCTATCAATTCACGACAATAATCAGTGAAAGGAAATTACAATGCCCCATTATTATTTTATAGTTTATGAGGAAATGCCTGATGTGAGATATTAATCTCCTTTTCCTCTCATACAGCTCTCTGCCTACCTCTTTTCTTGGTCACAGTCTCTATCGAGGCTCCTGCAATCGACACAAATGCTTTGACCATTGCCTCACCGGAGGTCAGTAACCCGTCAACACCTACGCCTATCATTTGGGCGGATACACCAACAACTAAAACATCCATCTCTCAAACTCCACCCACTGCATTTACTTCAACTGGGGTAACACTCTCCAGCTCCAACAGTAGACATGAAACCGCAGGATCTTCAATAATGGCAACTGTAACTGGAGACAAATCAGGAACATCAGATGTGATTGAGGAAATAGTTACAGCATTACCAGTGGAAATTCAAACCTTAATAATTGGCTCTGTCAATGAACGGACCGCTGCAACAATATCCAAAGCATTCACCACAAAACTCAGGCCAACTGCAAGTCATACCACAATGTCAACTGAGATTAATTTACCAACAGCAACACCATCACAAATGACACTGGCTAAAACACAAAGCACATCCACAGCAACAAAATCCAATACAACACCAGCATCCAAAGCTTCAACACCATCATCAACATCAATATCATCAGCATTTGAGGATTTATCAACGGTGACTACAGCCCAACAAACTACACAATCTACAGCTACAGCGTCCACAACCTCAAATTCAGCACAAAGTACAGCAACTGAGGATTCACCAACAGTGAATACAACACTTTCTATTGCAACACAATCTGTGTCCAAATCAGCAACAGCCTTAACCCAAAGTGCAGCTTCTGAGGATTCTTCAACACAAAGACCATCACAGACTACACTCATAACTTCAAAATCCACCCACAGTACAGCATCTGAGGATTCACCAACTGTAACATCATTTACAACACAAAGTATGATCACATCTACACCAACACAATCTATTCTAATAACAACACAATCTGCATCAACATCAACCGCAAGTACAACATCTGAGGATTCTTCAACGCAAAGACCATCACAAACTACACTCATAACTTCAAAATCCACCCACAGTACAGCATCTGAGGATTCACCAACTGTAACATCATTTACAACACAAAGTATGATCACATCTACACCAACACAATCTATTCTAATAACAACAGAATCGGCATCAACTGCAAGTACAACATCTGAGCATCCACCTACAGTGACTACAACACCATCTACTGCAACATCATCAACAACACAAAGTGTGATCGCAACTACACAGACGCAATATATTCTGCCCACAGTTGAATCAGCAACAACATCAACCCAAAGTTCACCATCCGACGGTTCAGAAACCCAAAGACCAACACAAACTGCAGCTATAACCTCACAATCAGCACAAAGTACAGCCTCTGAGGACTCACCAACAGTGACTACAACACTTTCTATTGCAACAGCATCCACAACAGAATCTGTGTCCACATCAGCAACAACCATAACCCAAAGTACAGCATCTGAGGATTCTTCAACGCAAAGACCATCACAGACTACACGCATAACTTCAAAATCCACCCACAGTACAGCATCGGAGGATTCACCAACTGTAACATCATTTACAACACAAAGTATGATTACATCTACACCAACACAATCTATTCTAATAACAACAGAATCTGCATCAACATCAACCGCAAGTACAACATCTGAGCATCCACCTACAGTGACTACAACAGCATCTATTGCAACATCATCAACAACACAAAGTGTGATCGCAACTACACAGACGCAATATATTCTGCCCACAGTTGAATCAGCAACAACATCAACCCAAAGTTCACCATCCGAAGGTTCAGAAACCCAAAGACCAACACAAACTGCAGCTATAACCTCACAAACAGCCACTTCAGATGAAGCTGTATCATATATGAAAACCACATCAGAGACTCAACAAACATTAGCACCTCTAACAACACCCACACCTGCTAAACAAACTGCTGAATCTACAGCACGTGTCAGCACAACAACACATAGTGAATCAGTGATAACCCCAACACAAACTACACCACCTATTGAAACAGCATACACAACAACTACACTATTGGCAGTACCAATGACAGTATCATCTTCAGCAGAACCAACTAACTTCATGGCATCTACAACAGAAACAACCATAAGCACCACGCAACCAACACCAGTCACAGAAACAAGACGCACAACACCAACGGGCACTGTAGTGTCGACAACAAACAAACAAGACAGAAGGGAATCAACCACAACACGATCCCAAACTACACTGTCTGTAAAAACAATGCCACAAACTACAGTCAGAGGAATGACACCAACACCAACAATGTCAGTTGCTGCTTCTGCATCTATGCAATCCAACTACCCTCCATCAGCCGGGCCTGTGTCTCTAACCACACCCTCTGACTCCCAAAAACCTGTGACAACAACAACAGACGGTGCCACACACTCTACTCTTCCTAAACTTTCGTCCTTTTCCTCAGACGCATCCACCATCAATCAAGCCAAAGTTGACTCTAAGACTGTTTCCTTACCTGGGGAAAATACAGTGGTCTTCAGATATTGCCCGAAAATTGCTGCAGTGAGGCCGCTTGCCTTTGATCACCCAACTGTCTTTAGGACCTCAATCCCAGTTTCAGATTCCTTCAATGAGGAGCAACACCAGCCAGGTCAAAACAGCACAAATTAAAGATGAATACACACGCTGAAGAAAAAAGGGCTAGCTCACCCTATCACATGCAGGAAGCGAGAGGTAGTGATCATTTCTTAAGAGGTGCTGGTAGACCAATTGTGTTAATATTGGAAATAACCAGGCTAGCTCTTTCCTTTATATAGTTGATTAGGAATACAACCTGACAGGACTCATCATTTTAACACTTCCTATTCTCCCAAAGTGGACAGGTTTTTAAAATGTACATCCCTATTTCTCTGACATTCTGTTACTCATTTAGCTGATGATTTTATCCAAAGTGACATCCAATAAAAACAATCAAACGTGCAAGCAAGGACATACAAGCTCACAGCAGCAGGAATCATCTCTTTCTATTCTCCTGTGTGTACTCTTCAAAGATTAAACTTATATATAACAATAACACATGAACATGTTATAAACAAATCGAACACTTGATTGAAATTGACAGATTTTTTGTTTCTGGGTTCCTTTTCCATTTAATTTCTAGTTAAGTTTAGGTTATCAACTTGCTTTAATATCATTTATTGGCTTTGTCGTCCTGATATTTCTTTTATAATTTCCTCCCGATTGATTTTTGCTCATTTTTCTTTCTCTGTTCATACTGTTATGTATTATGTTTTTAATCTCTAAACAAATAAACAAATTATTCATGCATACAGATCGCTTGTCATGCTTTTCAATAACAATATTCATTTTGAATCCTCTCTTTATTCAGTCTCTCCTTATTCCCCAACATCAATCAAAACACTGTTAATGTGTATACATCAATAAACACTTGATACACAGAACGCATGATTTAGTTGATATATATCAGCTCTACCTGTTTTGGATATATGGTTATATCTTCCTGTAAGTTAAATGACTGAATGCATCAGATCTGCAGATTGTGAATGAACGCTAGAAATTAAACTCCCTCTGAATCTGTGCTGGAATATTTGTATTGGTCCTCGTGTCACAACACTTCATTCACCTTCACAGCCACACAAGACCTGAACAGACAGCTGGCATCACCTCTGAATAACGTTTAAAATATTGCAAATATTAAAATTATTTTGTATAAGTTGTGACTTGTGGTGACATCCCTGTCAATATTCTGTACGAAGGTATTTTATTCAGTTGTAGAATATGTTTCACAAAATACAAAAGCAAAGTTATAAGGTATGGGGGCCCAATTCAGGTAGATACAAACAACTGATAAACACATATGTTCACAAAGGAGAAAGCTGCATTCTAGCAAACTGCGTCACAGTAGAAATATGTAAAACTATATAAAGATTACTACGTAAGGCCATTGGCTTACTATAATGTAAGCCAAACACACATTACTTTGTTAAATATGCATAACCTATTCTGTTTTATAAAATACAATATTTTTTTAATTAAAAATAAATACATCAATAAATTAATACAATTAATTGAGTAAATTATGCAACCAATTTGCACTTATGTAAAAAATAAATAAAAGTAAATCAAGATCACTTTTTTTTTTACAAAACTCTCCTGTAGCCTTAACCCAGGGGTGTCAAACTCAAGGCCCGGGGGCCAAATCCGGCCCGCGACTTCATTTGATGTGGCCCGCAAGAGCTTGCAAAGAATATAATATACAATACAATTGTATTGTCATATGTACATAGCTACAGTGTAGTTATGACAAAGAAATGCTTAGGTCACAGGCTCCTCCAACAGTGCAACACAATAAAACAGATACAATTGTGCAAGTAAATAAAAATAAAATGTAATAGAAATAGTGCAGAATAGTCTATATACAAGTAATTGGCATATTGCTATATATAAGTTGCAAACAGATTCATGTTATGGATGTTCTTTCATTGTTGAATATTTGCTTTCAATGATGTGCCCTAGACTTCTGCTTTCAGATGTAGTTATTTATGAAGTTATTACCAGGACTGATAATAATCCAATGCAGAGCCAATAATATAATACATTATTTAATATATATTCTATATTTATATATGTATATTTATATCGTCTTAAAGTTGCAACCGGCCCTTTGAGTGCAACCATAATGCTAATGTGGCCCGCGATGAAATTGAGTTTGACACCCCTGCCCAAATACATCACAAATATGCATATGAACATGTTAAACTAGCTTGCATATCTGTCCTTTAAAATGTAAATATGTAATGCGTTTAAACCTGGCTGCCTTTTAATTAAAGACTTAATTACAACTTCAGATAAACATGTATTAGCCATTAAGAAGGGTTTAAGTACCATTATCAGAATCTGTGAAGTCACATTCTTTTTTAACTTCAAATGAAACATACAGAGGCCAAAGCAATTAAGCAACGAAAAATGCAGTTCAATCCCTAGCATTGCAATCTTTGAACAAGGTTGGCCTTTTGTGTCAGTTCAATCATTTCAACCAGATACGAGTTCATGTAGAGACTGAGCTGGAGGGTGTGGACAAGATGTCAGTATGGTCTGATTGAGCAGACGCTGCTTCTTCACAGACGGTAAAGTTGTATTCTTGGACACCATCATCAGGTTTTGGGATGACCTTGATAGTTGTCAAATCATTATTTTTGATACAAATAATGTTTGTTGTTAATGTATTAGCGACCCACACAGATGTATGATTTCACTGCATCCGTTGGCTCCCACATAACTCGAACCCTGGCTTCAACGCACGCTGCCGTGTGGACGAGCCGTAAGTCTCCATTTTGGGTTTATCAATCCTTTTTAAACGTACATGAAAACTACTTGCAGTTCATTTTGGAACTTACCAAATAAGCTTACATTGTGACCTTCAGTGGAAACAGCAAACCTGTAAACACAAAGGAAATAAATAAATAAACAAGGTGTATTTAAACAATCTTAACCCAGCATAAATCACACACCCTCAAAGCTTGGTCAACAAGACGGGCAGCGTGTTACAAGGAGATTCGGGTTGTTTCCCCCTCCCCACTGTTTACAGTCCCCTCTCCGGAGCGGCGTGGTCCGAGTGTGGGTTGCTGCAGAGCAGAGATACACCTTCAGCCACATAACTATAGCGGTCACGGAGCTTTTATAACGGCTCGCCAAAAGTATAAACATCTCTAACGCTGGCTGGGGTCTGGCTATTAGTGTATTTAATATGCTGCGGGTGTTTTTTACGAGCATTGAAAATGACCTGGTTTAACAGTTTAAAAACTAGCTAGCACGTAGCTAAACTTGCATAGCCCCATATAAAATACCTTATCCATCCATCCATCCATCTTCTCCCGCTTATCCTTGGTCGGGTCGCGGGGGTAGCAGTTCCAGCAGAGAGCCCCAAACTTTCTTTTCCCTGGCGACATCAACCAGCTCTGACTGGGGGATCCCAAGGCGCTCCCAGGCCAGCGAAGAGATATAATCCCTCCGCCTGGTCCTAGGTCTACCCCTTGGTCTCTTCCCAGCTGGACGTGCCTGGAACACCTCCCTAGGGAGGCGCCCAGGTGGCATCCTAACTAGGTGCCCGAACCACCTCAACTGGCTCCTTTCGACGCGAAGGAGGAGCGGTTCAACTCCGAGTCCCTCCCTGATGACCGAACTTCTCACCTTATCTCTAAGGGAGACACCAGCCACCCGGCGGAGGAAACCCATCTCGGCCGCTTGTATCCGCGATCTCGTTCTTTCGGTCATGACCCATCCTTCATGACCAGAGGTGACGGTAGGAACGAAAATGGCCCGGTAGACAGAGAGCTTTGCCTTCTGGCTCAGCTCCCTTTTCGTCACAACGGTGCGGTAAAGCGACTGCAGTACCGCTCCCACTGCTCCGATTCTCCGGCCCATCTCACGCTCCATTGTTCCCTCACTCGAGAACAAGACCCCGAGATACTTGAACTCCTTCACTTGGGGTAAGGACTCATTCCCTACTTGGAGTGGACAGTCCATCGGTTTCCTGCTGAGAACCATGGCCTCAGATTTGGAGGTGCGATCCTCATCCCAGCCGCTTCACACTCGGTTGCGAACCGATCCAGTGAGTGCTGAAGGTCGCAGACCGATGAAGCCATCAGAACCACATCATCTGCAAAAAGCAGTGGTGCAATCCTTAGTCCACCGAACTGCAGACCCCCCCCCCACGACTACGCCTCGAAATCCGATCCATGTATATTACAAACAGGATTGGTGACAAAGCGCAGCCCTGGCGGAGGCCAACCCTCACCGGAAATGGGTCCGACTTACTGCCGAGGACCCGGACACAGCTCTCGCTTTGGGAGTACAGAGATTGGATGGCCCCGAGTAGAGACCCCCTCACCCCATACTCCCGCAGCACCTCCCACAGTAACTCCCTGGGAACTCGGTCATACGCCTTCTCCAAGTCTACAAAACACATGTAGACCGGATAAGCATACTCCCAGGCCTCCTCCAGGATCCTTGCGAGAGTAAAAAGCTGATCCGTTGTTCCACGACCAGGACGGAATCCGCATTGTTCCTCCTCAATCTGAGGTTCGACAATCGGCCTGACCCTCCTTTCGAGTACCTTGGAGTAAACTTTCCCGGGGAGGCTGAGTGGTGTGATGCCTCTGTAATTGGCACACACCCTCTGATCCCCCTTTTTGAAAAGGGGAACCACCACCCCGGTCCTTCAGTACTGTTTCCGACTTCCACGCAATGTTGATGAGACGTGTCAATGACAGTCCCTCAACACCCAGAGCCTTCAGCATTTCCGGGCAGATCTCATCCACCCCCGGGGCTTTGCCACTGTGGAGTTGTTTGACGACCTCAGTGACCGCCCCCCGGGAGATTGGTGTTGATCCCCCGTCATACTCCAGCTCTGCCTCTAACATAGAGGGCGGAGTTGTCGGGTTCAGGAGTTCCTCAAAGTGTTCCTTCCAAAGCCCTAACACTCCATCAGTTGAGGTCAACAACGTCCCATCCTTACTGTACACAGCTTTGATGGTTCCCTGCTTCCCCCTCCTGAGGTGTCGGACAGTTTTCCAGAACAACTTTGGTGCCGCCCGAAAGTCCTTCTCCGTGTCTTCTCCGAACTTCTCCCACACCCTCTGCTTTGCCTCGGCCACGGATGAGGCTGCTGCCCTTCGGGCCTGTCGGTACCTTGCAACTGCCTCGGGAGTCCCCCGGGATAACAAATCCCTGAAGGCCTCCTTCTTCAGGGATTCAGTCGGACTTCAGTCGGACAGCTTCCCTGACCACCGGTGTCCACCAGAAGGTTCGAGGGTTACCGCCCCTTGAGGCACCTAGGACCTTGAGACCACAGCTCCCCGCCGCGGCTTCGGCAATAGAGGCTTTGAACACCGACCACTCTGGTTCAATGTCCCCAACCTCCACAGGAATGCCCGAAAAGCTCCGCCGGAGGTGTGAGTTGAAGGCCTCCTGAACTTGGGCCTCCTCCAGACGTTCCCAGTTCACCCGAACTACACGTTTGGGCTTACCAGGTCTATCCAGAGGCTTCCCCCGCCACTCGACCCAACTCACCACCAGATGGTGATCAGTTGACAACTCCGCCCCTCTCTTTACCCGAGTGTCCAAAACATACGGCCTCAGGTCCGATGATAAGATAACGAAATCGATCATGGACCTTCTGCCTAGGGTGCTCTGGTACCACGTACACTTATGAGCATCCTTATGTTCGAACATGGTGTTTGTTATGGCCAATCCATGACTAGCACAGAAGTCCAGTAACAAACCACCACTCCGGTTCAGATCAGGGGGGCCGTTCCTCCCAATCACGCCCCTCCAAGTGTCTCCATCATTGCCCACATGTGCGTTGAAGTCTCCCAGCAAGATTAAAGAGTCCCCTTCAGGAGCCCCATACAGGAAGTCATAATTATGAGATAAGAAAGTCGAAATTATGAGATAAAAAGTCATAATAATGAGATAAAAAGTCATAATTATGAGATAAAAAGTCATAATCATGAGATAAGAAGTGCGCATGCGCTGCAGTGGCGCTGTCTTCAAAGGTCCCTTCATCACCTTGCTGCTCTCCACCATGCAAACGGCATCTAGTCCTAAATAAGGTGACTATTACAGGTGACTTTTGTAAATGTTAGATGTTACATATAGCAGCTAAACTACAACAATGCAGTTCATAGCTTTGACATTACCTGTCATGAACTATAATATATATGCCTATAGTTTTGTGGTAACGTTCACGCCACTAATGACAATAGTGTAGGCCAGCTGGTGTAGGCATACTGCCAGGGCCGCCTTAATGCACGGGCTGACCTGGGCTGAAGCCCAGGGGCCTACGGAGATCAGGGGCCTATCGAGCCAATACAAAAAGTTTAAAATACATTTTTATTAAAAAAATAAGTTTTTTATTTCGGATGTTTTTAAAAAACATTTAAATAAACAAAGTCTTGGCTTTCAGAATATGAAACTTTTATTTCTAAAATCACACGATAAATACATTTTTGAAGCTTGTAAAGGGAAGATGACAGCTCTCACTCGCCACTCACTCCTCCTCCCTCCGCTGACATTATGAATGTAAGGCGTATAGTAATCATAGATAACACAGCAGGGTCTGTTACAGTTTGTTTTCATCTGGTTTCAAATAAACAAAGTCTTGGCTTTCAGAATATTAAAATTGTTTCGGCAAATTCAGATGATAAATACAACGTTGAAGCTTGTAACGGCATAATTACAAGCGGAGAACGGAGTAACTTGACGTCACAGCAGGCAGAACAACAGCCTGTGTTTCTCGTGAGTGTTTTTCCCGGGAAACAAACAATACACACAAACGCAAAAATACACAAACACACACACTCGCGAGCTCCCCCCAGACCAGTAATCCAAACGAAAATATCTTCCCTCCGCTAATCAATCAGATCGATGGATTCCAGAGATGACTCCGAAACAGTCAGTGGGCACCACTTAACAGCGAATCAAAATGAGAATATGTTTCACATGTGACTTATTCAAATTGCGAGTGATTGAGTGACAGATGAAGGTTGTTTAGGAGAAAATGTTTGAGAAGAAAAAGTTTGAGAGTGGCGCTCGGGGAAGGAAATTGTTGAGGGAAAAGGAGTTTCGAGACAAGCAGCTATTACAAAAAATGCCGGTTATTTTAAACCTGTAGGCCGGGATGAGGAGGAAGGACAGATGAGTTCTGTACCGAGCGGTAGCGGTGCCGGCCGCGGGGCATCGGAGCCAAGTAGGCCGTCTGGTTCTGATAGCGATGGAGTAGCGGGAGAGGAAAAACAGACAGGAGGGACATTGGAGGAGATGGAGAGGACGACGAGGACTTGCTACGTGGAGGGGAGCCAACGGCAACCGGACAAATACATGAGGGAGGCCCGATACGTCACACATCTGGAGGAGAGGACCAGGCGCGCGTAGAGCAGAGTGGAGAAGTGCGATCACAGAGCCTGCCGATGCTATAAATGACTTTCATTTGTTGTTTAAATAGGGGGCCTACAAAAGCCCCAGGGCCTGATGGCAGGTGAAGGTGGGCCTGCATACTGCTGCTGTGAGTTGCTAGCCTAACTCTAACCCGTAAATGTTATCTCAGCTACGGTACACCACTATTTATAGTAACCTACATGTAACGCAGTGGTTAAAAAGTAATGCGTTAATTGTACATTGCACGTCGTTCTTTATCGCTTTTCAGTTTGCTATTCTGGGGGAAATGCTAATGCCATAGCGATTATTCAGTAACATCACCAAACCGAAGTGGTACAGTCAGATAGCATGGATAGCATTCATTATGCATGTGTTGAACTTTCCTGTCAGCTCCCAGACCCTAGTCGAGGAAACAGGGGATTAGTCTGTGGTCTCCCAGGGCCGAAGCAACAAGCTTCAGGTTTAATAATATCAAAATGACTGGAGAGAGGCGAGCTCTTCTTTGGAGGCCGTTGCATTTATTTAGTTCTTCTTGTTACATAAAATACTTCACAGACCTATATTTTCTGCTGCTTCGTTTTACTTCCAGAAACATAAAAACGCTTGCTCACTCGCTCACTCGCTCACTCGATGCAGAAGGAGAGAGGATGAAAGGGAAACAGCTGCTGCCTTTCAACTGATGTTCTTCTTATCGTGATATGATACAGGACATGCTCAGTGACTCAGCCATCAAAGAGCTGCTTGGAAACAATTATATCCAGTCAAAATGAAAACAGCAGTTGTGTATGCTATTTGTTAAAAATAATTGAATAAATAATTCTATTAATACATGTGTGTATTTTTCATTTGTATCCTGTTTTTACACATAGTCAATCTAAGGGCAACACATGACTTTGTTTGTGTGTACATAAACATATATGTACTGAGAATATTTGGTACATCTTTGACGTGTCTCAAACAGCTACAATTATATTTTCATTCATCACAGGTTACACAGGTTTCATCACAGGTTAAAGTATATTATAATTCTGACAATTGCAATCAGTATATATATATTTCAATTTGTCCTGGAATGAAACAAGAAACAAATGATCCAGTTCATTGTTCATCAGTTGTCTGAGTGCGATATAAAGGTTAACAGTTTCAAACACATCATTTGTTAATTTCAGATTATACTCTGACATTAGATCCACACATATATGGAACACATCTTTATCACATGGGAAGTCCTTGAACACACACTCATCAAGGCAGACTTGAACGTTCTCCAGGTCCACGTGGTGCAAACAATCTCTGCCTTCATACAGATGAAGGACTGCATGCAATATGGAGGGACGTCCATGGGGTGATCGTGTCACAATCTTAAGGAGAACCCAAATGCAGCACTCGAGAAACCAAGGAGAATTGGTAATAGACTTTATTGGAGATTCGACTGGATCGGAGGAATACCAACCGGGCAGTATAACGCACCGGAGGACAGCGGGCAGAAGGTGAGTCAGGGACAGGCAGAGGGTCAGGGAGTAAGCGAGGCGGTCAGCGTGGATACAGGCAGGGTCGGATAACAGGCCAGGCAGGATAGTCGAGGGACAGGCAGGATCAGGAAACAGGCAGAGCAGGCAGGTCGGGGACAGGCAGGGTCGGAACCGGGTAGGCAATCTAGTTTGAACGCGGGAGAGACAAGCATGAGGCAAAGTACAATCTGGCAAAGAGTGTGTGTAAGGTGCGGGTTTAAATACTGGCAGAAGCTAATGGGTGCAGAAGAGAAAGAGAGTGAGCTAACGAGTGGGTGTGGAAAACAGGTGAGACAGGTGAATGGAAAACTACTGGTGGATGATGGAGCAGACTATGACAGATCGTGAGTTATGGACTTGACGGACTCTGTGATTGTTCCAAGTCAATGCAACCTCATTACGTTTTTCCTAGGAGGCAAATCATATTCAGTCAAATAGATTGTATACAAATACTGGGCAGTGGTGATTACTGCCTTAGTCAAGTAGTCCTGACCCATGGTTTGTTATATTTGTGAGATTTGTCTTCTAGTTGTATGGTAGGTTGGCACAATCATATTAATACTTGTAAAATGTAAATTGCAGCAGTGCAACTAATGTTATATCTTAACAGCTATACAAATGTGGTGGATAAACCTACTTACCTACTTATTTGACACAGCTACTCTGAATACCCACATATTTTTGTTAGCCAGAAAGAATAACTTATTATTCACTCTCTCCACGGAAAACAGGCAATTTCGATTTTACACATGGTCCTTTGTGGCTCTTTAAAAATATTCACCACATTCAACATTTATTTATTTCAAAATGTGACAAGTACCTGTATTATTTGTAGAAAGCAGAACTGGATCAAGGACTTGTCCAAGAAGTTGTCTGAGAAGTAGCCATCTACACTCAGTTTGTCAAAAAGGTCCATCCAAAACTGGACACACTCACTTCGCAAGGTCAGCCACCATCGTTAATACGCTGGTTTCCAGCGCTTGGACCAAAGGTCACATTGTCTGTTTCAGCTTGGTTCTCAGAAAAATGCAAAAACTGCTGCATTTCAGCCATATGGCCATTTTGTGTTCCTAAATCAAGTCTGAGTCTGGCAGGGCACCCACCAGCATTGATAACAGCATCAAAAAAGTAGCCAGCGATGATCTTCGGGTCTTTGTTTGTTTTGTAAGCTTCAAGGCATATCATCTTTCTGGAAAACCCGTCAATGCATCCACTGATTGCAATTCCAAATGGCTTAAGCTTGTCGTAACCATCAATGTGCCATACGTAGTTTGGACCACAGCTGTGGTAGATGCGCCTTCGCAGTCTGTTTCTTGACCTCAGATCAACACCTTCACCATCCAATAACTGTAGCAGTATTCTCACTGTTTCTCTGTCAGTCACAATTCCATGTAACCAACATTTTTGGTGCATCCATCTGTAACCATGACACTGACCAGATGTTTCCAGTTGCTGTTCAATGGAGATTGCCACCTCAGCCACATCGGTTTTATTCTTTCGACGCCAGAGCTGCTTCTTGCTTAAAATCCTTTCAAGGGTGTGTTGGCTTAGTACAACTCCATGTGAATCAGCAAGCAAATTAAGTATTTCATCTGTTGTAAATCCACGTTTAAAGTTGTCCTCAATGTACTCACAATCCATTTCCGTGTCAAGATAAATAGGAGAACTCGAGCCAAAGAGCTGCTAGTTTGTCTGTTGTGACAAAGTATCTCATAATGACTTTTTATCTCATTATTATGACTTTTTATCTCATTATTATGACTTTCTTATCTCATAATTATGACTTTTTATGGGGATTTTATTTTTTTCAAGTGGCGGAAATGGGCTTCCATATTTTGCTTCTGAGCAAAGTTTTTTCCGTCAAAAACGGAAACCATGATTCTTAATTAGACCAATTTAAAAATTACACTCTTTGCTTCCAATTGCAGTGGAGTATGAGTACAAAGTAGCCTAAAATACAAATACACAAGCAAAATACAAGTAAGTCAATATAGTACTTGATTACAGTACTTTAGTAAATGGTACTTTCCACCAATGGTATATAAATAGTTATTGTGAGTAGTTGAGAGTGCTGTCAGGGCTTCCCTGTATGTTTTCTGAGTGCTGTGAAAATGTTTTGTTTCAGTTTAAGCTCAACACAGAGATATGGATGAAGTATAAACATTTCGATGCATTTCCCAAAACGTTCTACTCGGGGTGTGTCAGCTAGCACTCCACATCAAAAAGTATCTGAACCCTTTAACCTGGTTTTATTCATGAATTGGTCGTAACATCTGACCTTAATTTAAGATAATTATATCCTTAATTTAACCACATGTTTTTCTTAATTGAACCCACTTTTATCCTTAATTTAACCAAATGTTATCCTTAAATATTGCACGTCTGTCCGTCCTGGGAGAGGGATCCCTCCTCTGTTGCTCTCCCTGAGGTTTCTCCCATGTTCCCTTTAAACTGGGTTTTCTTTGGAAGTGTTTCCTTGTACGATGTGAGGGTCTAAGGACAGAGGGTCTAAGGACAGAGGGTGTCGTATTGTCATACTGATATTCTGTACACACTGTGAAGACCACTGAGACAAATGTAACATTTGTGATATTGGGCTATATAAATAAACATTGATTGATTGATCTGCTGGAGAGACATTTATGAATGACTTGCTGAATCCATCTTCATCAGCATTTCAAATTAGAGCTACATTGATAAAGCAAACACTATTTTTCTTTTTCTAATAATGATGTATGCATTAACAAACATATACATTGTTTTGACTAATAAGAATGAGGTCATTAGCCATAACAAAATGGATTGAAAATACTTTCACAAGATGGTGTTTCTTGTTCGTTGTTTCACTGTGGTTTTTGAAACAAGAACATTTCAGGTATTATTAAAAAATGAACACTTTGTGACAACATCAGGAAGCTATGTTATTTTTGTTGTTGCTTGGTGGATAAGCATGCTTATAACAATTGCAGTTGTTGGACAGACAAAAAAGCAAAAGGTAGCATGAACATGGATTTGCTTTTACATGTTTGACATCAGTTTCGGTAACCGAGAGCAACACCCACTGCAGGACCTTCCTTGAATTAACAAAAAGAGAATACATGTCTGAAGAACAGTTTCCAGTCAACTGAACAGCTCTCTAAAAACAAGGTCCCACTCCCTGTTGCAATCTATCAAAAAACATGCCTCTGCTAAATGTTCTCCTAAATTAGAAATAACTGAAGAAACCAACTGTCCATATACGTATATTATGATGGGCATAGATGTGTTAGCATAGATGTGTTAGCATAGATGTGTTAGTCAAGAAAAAATGTACTGATGTAAAAAACGGCAGTGCTGAAGTGAGGAAGAGCACAGCATCAATGTCCTCACTGTTTGCCTGCTTGTGTTTCTGCAGCTCGAACCCATCTACCAAAAAGCATTTTCCTCTTTCCGCTTATTGAAGGTGGTTATGTTCAGGTAATGTGTTCATGTTAAGTTGATATACTGTAATTTAAGGATTTTCTACTGTATAATCATGAAAATCATTATCAGTTATAATTGGAATCATTTCAACTTATTTAAAATTATGCAAGAGTATCATTTTTTTAAATGTAGTCTCTAGTTCCCTTTTCAGCAATGGATCTATCTGCAACACTAGGGATCTTCAATTTGCACCTTCATCGGTTCCCAATGGCACTCAGATTGCAGATGTGTTGGTTGGTGCAGCTTCAAGCATCACAGCCTTCAACATCGAAACTGCCTCCATTTCTGTGAACGGCATACGTAAGTTATCTCAAATTATTTCTCATAAAAAAACACAACATAAAAGACATGTTTTTAAAGTAATGTCTTCTTTCCTTTGGTCATCATTTACAGAAGTTTCCCATGGAGTAGAACACCGGATCAGTGTCCTCACTGCAACCCTCCTTGTGCTGCTGTCATGGCTCCTGTCAAGCTTACATGAAGGCAGGGCTTATATCCCTGTGAAATATCATTATTAAAATCTCTAATGTAAAACATTAGAACTTTTTCATCATCAAATAATGAAACATGTGAGGGATTTTAACTGCTGTATGTCTTGGGAGGAACTATCATATATTCATTTAAACTCAATGCTACCTAATTAATGAACAGGTAGGAACAACTTGTTAACGGTAACGGCACACAGACAGAGGAGTACCTTTCATGATGTGTCAAAATTAGGTTATTATTGTATGTAACGCCGTACAATTTAGACACATACCATTTGAACCCTGTTATGTCTTAGAGCCAATACATATTCATTTCACTATGTGCTCAAATAAAGATTATTTAGTACCCTAAAATAGAATCATATTTACATAAAGTATATTTTTTTATTTCGAACAAATTGCATCTATTTGTCGAAACATTTCCAAAACTATTGTTGGCTTGTGAATTCTTAGAAACAAGCCAGAATTCATATTCTAGAATACATCAACATTATGAAGGAATTGCATCAAACATGATGTCTTTAACAATATTTTAACAGCCGTTTTCTGTAACATTAACTCAGATGTATGTTAAAGGTTGGATACATCATTACTACTGTCAGAAAAAAAGACTTGTATAACTTTCCATCACTGTTATTATCTACATGTGTTTTTATTATCATATACAGTATATGTGTTATGAGAGCTTAACATCGTTTTTTTTCATAAACTTTCATTACCTTGTTATTATTTAAATACAAATTGTATTGTACTTAGCTCAAGTGGGTGAAGGGTGATGAGTCAGATATTTTAATATCAGGTATGTGGTTAAAGACATTAAAGATATTAACAAATTATCAAACCATGTTTTTTTCAATTTGATGTAACACCAGCCGTATAAAGTATAGTAACCATCTCATGTGTACTCAATCAATTAACTGATACAACTATTGTGATAATCAGGTGATCATTTGTCTTTATTTAAGCAACATTTTTACTGACACTTTATAGATTTATATATTTATAGATACCCTGTACATTATGTTGTCTGTCATCCTTATTGTTGTTCTGTTGTTTTTATGTTACATGTGTAACTAATGTCCTGCAGGTCACCCTTGAAAAAGAGATCTTTTGATCTCAAGGGGCTTTCACCTGGTTAAATAAAGGCTACAAACAAACAAACAAACAAACAAACATTTAGATATAATAAATTAAATAAAAGTCAGATTAATAAAAAACCCATGATAATTTTTTTTTAACAAAATGATGAGTGTGTAACCCACTCATTAACACATCATGGGTCTTTTGCAAACACCAGCACACTCCAGCAGAGGGCAGTGTTGGCGCTCACAGGGCAATGAGTTACTGAAGCTGTTTCAGCTGGATGGCAGAGAGCTGCAACATAGTTTTGAAACAATAAAAAAGTTGTGTAACTAAAAGTGACCAATCAATTAAAGGTGGGGTATGTAATTTTGGAGAAACCAGCTCGAGTGCGCTAGAATTTGAAAGTAAACAACCGGAAAAAATCTGCCTCTTCCTTCAGACTTCCTTACAGAGCCCCTCCTCCAACACACACAAACGCGCACATGACCAATGAGGGCACGAGATAAGTTTGTGCCCAAATGAAAGGCTGACAGGCAGGTAGGCCATCCAGTTACTAAAATGATTGGTCATGATTGGTCATGCTCTTTACGTACGGCTTCCACAGATGATATTTTTTAAATGTATTTATTGTCAAAGCATTTAATATATTCATTGCTATCGTGATGTTAAGAGCATTCAATGGAATATATCAAAAAGTGTTTCTGAAATAAATGACATACCCCACCTTTATCTGATACACAATCAAACATAAATCTGAAAAAAGTGACCCAACCACTTATTCTAAGAAAGTGACGCCACGCCTGGTGGTGCATTTGATTGAGTGAGAGTTGAAGTCGCAAAGTCACCTGGCTCTCTAGGGAAATCTGACAAATGGAAATGTATTGTGGGAATTCCCAAAGCAAAAATTGACATCAAGCAGCGTAATAAAACTGTTCGGATGTGTTTATTGCTGCAGAAAAGGAGGCTTTGAAATGTAGAACGTTTATGGAGCTTGAGCCTTTTAGAGTGGATGGTAAGGCTTTCACACCATATGGCAAGAACATTTTGTTCTGGTTTTTACAGGAAAGTAATGGTCTAAAAGCTGTCAGAAGCTTTAACAACCCAAAGTTGTAATTTAATGGGTTTTTTTCCAAGTCATGTACTTTTCGGTGTTCCTATGAGTATTTTCACATGATGATCTAATTGCTGTTTCAAAGACTTATTTCTTGATGGTCAAGATAATTGTCTTATAACGTTGTGTAAGCCCATTGTTTAAAATTGCAGGCACAACATAAAAAGGTTAAATTATAACAAATGGACTTATCCTATTAGGATCAGTTGTAAGCGATTACTGAGAATACATTTTGGATTGCAAGATAAAAATCTCTGAAGCCATTGTTTATAAAAAGACAATGCTAATGTTTCATTCAAACAAGATGGTTGAACTTGAAATACTGACAAAAAAAAGAGAAAGGCACTGACTCAGGGGTAAAGGGGATTTAAGGAGGCTTCTTGACTTACAACAGGGGAAAGAGGATGAGTGGTGAGAAAAAGATGGATGGTAGATGGCAGACTAGGGAGGATGGGTGGGCAAGAATTAAAAAGGCATTAGTCGGATGGCATCATATTTTCATTTAATTTTAATCTTCTTCAACAAACAAAACATTACGCTTTATGCAAAAAAAATGCACAATGATTTCGCCAATATGCAAATGAGGATATGATGGTAATGATGGAAGAGTTTTAAATTAGGGATTGCTACTTTCATTGTAAAATAGTTGGCTACACTGCACAGGACACATCACATTTTTCTTTATCAATGGCCTTGTGCCATAAATTGAGCCTTCATTTTCCCAAGAGATTGTACCTAGTGCCAGAAGTCATTGCTTACAGGTTTTCAGCTAACCAATCTTAACGTATGTGATGTCAATATCCTTGAAGATGAAGCAAAAAACGTAGCCCTTGTCCCTTTTAATCATTCAATACATCATTTCATTTGCATCGGTTCACTTGGAAATCCACTTCATATGTAAACCAATATATCTGAGTCAATAGGCTTTACCTGGAATTCAATATATCTATGCCACAAAGTGCTTTTCACCGTTTGAGTTTTATTATGCAGGCCAAAAAGTGAGTATAAAATGCATTCATCAGCTTCGATGGGTATGTTTTGGTGTAATAGGTACATATATGCATGGAATAACGAACATTACAATACTTATACATTTGTTCAAGCGTGCCGACATTAGTGTTGTTCATGCACTAGTGACACCAAATGACTCCGAGGCGTTTAAAGATCCTCGTTCGTTTTGGCCGAATGTGTACCCAGCAGCTAGGGTGAGATATCAACCTTGCCATTGTTAATGTGAGATGACAGGGCATGACTGTTGCAGCACAGGGACTTGTCTGAAGGGGGGAGGGGAGAGGAGCAGCTCCTGTGGGGCCTCTAATGGATGGTCACACCTTTATGACCATGCAAGAGTCGATATTAAATACTTGGGGCGTGAGCGGGGGTGTCTGTGTGTGGTTCAAGTGTGTGTGTGTTTTTGTGTGTTAGTATTTAAAACTGTGGTTAAGGATTCTGAACCAAGGTAATTACCGCCCAGGAGTTCAGTGAGGTCGATCATTGGCTGCCTCATTATTAGAGTGGAACACCCCATTAAACTGTACGCCGTGTGGATCAAGGTGTGTGTTTATGCTTCACCATAAAGGGCTTAGATATTGTCATGGCTTTTAAATTGTATTTAAAATGTACTTCACGTAAAGTAAAAGCCTACGTAGAATCATCACTTGACCCTGCAGTTGCGTTTAACACATCATGTTGGCTTTCAGCTCTCGTTTTTACAACGCTACTGTTTTGGTCTTCTCCAACTGCTTTATGCAAGTGAGATATTATGTGAGAATTATATTTCTAAACTTCTGAGAGAGAGCTCCAAAGCAAGGGAAATATTTCAGAGTGCATCTTCCCATCGTGACCTCAGAGCAAACTCAATTCAGTAAATATTTAATTGGGTTGCTGGTGGCATATTCCTGTTTGTGTGTGATCGCAGATGAAAAGTTTGTATGAATAAAGCATATCTTGCAACATCTGAGCATAGGGACAGCTCGGGGGGGGGGGGCAATCCTTGGACTGTGGGAGTTCAGCTTGTTAGCATGCTGCTGAGCGGCTGCGGAACGTACTTTGTTCATCATGAAATGTTCACGGATAATTGGATGTTATGAAGATTAATGTGCGTTAGTTTTACAGAGCCGCAGGAGAACTGCAAAATACTTTGACTGTGAACAGCTGTCTCTGGCCTCTTTAGTGGTGCCAGTTGTGATTTTGTTGTTGATGATACCATGATGGCTGATAAACTGATTGATCAGCTTATTGACTGATTCCTTTCATTCATTCACTTATATCTTTATGATTTGTACAATGTTCTAACATGTGCCTGGGAGGATCTGCAGTTTAACTTCAATATAATTTGCTCAAAATAATTTATAGGAGCAATTCTTATTTTTGTTTCACTTTCGTCATTTTTAATTAAAACAATTGGAGTACCTTTAGGTAGTTACCCCACATACCTATAGTTATCTTACGACGTACATTTTTTTCCATCGCAAAATGCAGAAAATAAGCTCATAGGATGATGCATTTGTTTGGCCCATTGTGTATGAAAAATAACACTGGTCACAAGAAAAAGAATTTCCTTGACAAAACACACCACAGCATGTTCAAATATTATATTTTCATAGCCGGTATTAATTCTCTGAGTGAGCATGGCTATGTGGACAAATGCAGTTTATACCTTTATTTAATTGCAACCGCAATTCACATTCGGGCCTGTCATTTAGGTTCAAACGGATTACATTCAGACTTGCTGCAGGCTCCAATTTGCAATACACACACAAAAAGACACACACAGACACTGTGGTATAAACTATTTAAATGAAAGCTCCAGTTTAGTAGGTGCAATTACAGGCAGTATACTGGCAATAGAGGTCATGAATGGTGCACGCTCTGCCATCATCTGCCTTTTACTTGCACATTTATATATTTTAGATTTAAGGCAGAAAATAGACCTGTATTCAACACCACAAGCTTTTTTGAAGTTCTGTCAGATCAACTAAATAAATAGGCGGTGTTCTGATCTGTGAGTTCTGTAGGCATCACATGTAGGTACAAGTTTCATTTTGATACATTATTGATGTCGGCTGAATTATTCAACGTTGCATGTTGCATTACACTTGCATTATTTACAGTATTGTCTGTTAAATCATTTTCTGAAATGACTAAATAAGCAAAGAAAAACTAATAATAAGAAATAGTTTGAAATCTTAATATCCTTGATTTTGGTCCACTTCCTTGCTCCCCAAAGCTGTAGTTCTTTGTCTGCTGGGCTTACAGTACAATATTGCTGGGGCTGACCCCTTCTGCCCCAAGCAAACTGCTCCTGTTCTGCCATTCTTAACACTTGAATGTACAAAAACGAAGCTAACTCTACCGGTTGTGGTGGGGGATAGTTCTGAAGCAATTGGAGTCAGGCACAAGGAGAGCTGGAGCTTTGATGGCAAACACTGACGGTTTATTTGGAGCTTCGGCCGGAGAATTCACACGACATGTCACGGGCCACGGTCTGACCACACGGTTGAGATGTCGCAATCAATTCTGAAGCACCCTCCTGTAGCTCCAGGTTTTAACTAGTTCAGAGTGTAATAATCAACATTCTTCAATAGACTTAACTGAGGACACTGAATCACATTTATTGTCGCTTATGGCTCGGGGTCATCTACACCCCGAGAAGGAAGTGTTCCAGGTGTCCCACAACAATAACTATCTCTGACCGAGAATTGCCCGGACATAAACTGGTAACAACAACAAAGTGCTTGGGCTGTGAGCAAGAAGAGTGGACTCAGACTGAAATCATGCGAGTTTCGGCAGTATCTTTTTGAGGAATGTTTCCAACCACTTTATCTGACCGCATATGGAGCTAATATTATTGTATTATATATTATATTGGAAAACAAAAACAAACCCAGAAAGAACTGAAGGCCAACTGTCTCTAATTGGATATTAGTGGACAAACTAATTATGGTGGGAACCCACCTACTCAAAAATAAGAATGTGGACTTTATAACTCAAGACTCTTCACAGACTCTCCTTGGTATGCAGCGTTGTTTCCTAATGTTGTTGGGGACTCAAACTACACAAGTAAGGACATTTTAAACACTATCCTAGTCTGGATGGACACACACAACAATACTGAATAATTCATCCTGTACTCGGTGGATATTACCCTCTTTGATGCCTGTCTGCTCCACATTCTCCAACATAGTTTCATGACACACGAGTTGCATTGTTTTACAAACTTATTTTCAATTACATTTTAGTTACTTGAAACATGTAGATCCTTAATATAAAATAGTCATCTGTTCTTCCACCAGCTATACGGAAACTGGTGGAATATTCATGTAGGTTGTCGCAGTTCACTTAAAACTATTTTCCAAAAGGAGCATGCTGATGGAGGGCAACTTGATCATAAAGATTGTTGGATAAAGTGAGGATAGAAGGCAACACAAAAGGTTAATGTTCATAATAATGCTTGTCTTTATGCCAAAAACACTGAGAAAGCTGGAAGCCCACTTCTTAAGCCCATATTGCCATATATAAAAATACACACTTGAAATAGGACATATGTCATATACAGTATATGGTGTACATTCCTTATGTGGGGACACTTGAATGAAGTGGATTGAGATCAGTCGCTGGGTGATGCAGCTATAGGACAGCAGATGGCACCGCTGTGCCTTTCTGTGGCCCACACAGAGACGCGTCCACGTTGTTCCACTGTCTGCCTTCTCTCTAGTTCTCCTCCCTCCTTCCCTCCCCCATCACTCTCTTTCTCTCTCGGCTTACAGTATACATCTATCTATCTTCCACAAGCTTCAGAGGTCTCTCCATCAGTTTCCGCGATACTGAGCGCGACTGCAGCGCAAAACATGGCATCTTTGCGCTCCGAAGAACCGCTCTCCTCTGCCGCGCACCTCTGCGTGTTTCTGTTGGTCGCCTCGGCCTGGATGGCACTGCCGGGACCCGTGCGCTGTGACAGCGGGGCTATAAACCGGCGCGGCGGGGAGGACCGTACGTTTGACATGGGCGGCGGAGACGGAGGCTCCCCGCCGGGCATACCGACGGAAGGTGACGAGGAAGCCGTCGGAGGGGAAGGCTCACTCCGCTTCAGGCGAGCACTGTCCCGGGAAAAACAAATGTCCCTGCTTAGCAGCTCGTTCGTGCTTAAAGGGGATGCGACCCACAACCAGGCGATGGTCCACTGGACAGGAGAGAACAGCAGCGTGAGTATCCTATCCCTTAATCGTCCCGTCCCGCCACGATCTGCTGGTGCTTGCACCATCCCTATCACACCTCTCTTTGTCACCTTCCACCCTCCATCACTCCAGCAACAGCACACATCACCAGAACAAGTTATTGTTCTTGCAGAAGCTGATGTAGACACACGCTGCCTGGCATAGCGAATGAGCCACGGTGTGGTTTTTACGCATCCAGGTGGTCCAGCTGCGCACGGTGGAATTTGTCAGGCACCAGGCTTTGATGAAAGATCAAGACTTTTAAAACGTTTTACATGTCAGCGGCCCCATAAATAGACGTGCACTTTCGCTCCAGACTTCCATTACATCACATGGTGGTCCAGGGTCACGAGCCATTGTTATTGTCTGTTTACATTGTGCTGCGCAGGCAAATCAAAACGTTCAGACTGAAACATAGCGTTGAATCCTTTGTTTGAACCAACCATTATATACTGTAAATATAAATATATTTATTAAAAAATGGTTTTGAATATTACATATTTTTTGCTAACATTCAATTATTGAACCGGGGAAGTATCCGCTTTGAGAACCACAATAACTCCCACTTTGTATGATGACATTCAAAAGTACAAGGCCATGTTTAGACTGTTAGCACAGAGCCAGCACAGCTTGGTGCTTGATTCAGTCACACGAAGCCATGACTAAAATATTCATGGGGAGTTTTGTTCATGAATTTCTGCAATGTCTTGTTTATTTGGGATTGGAAACACAACTTGGCTGATTCACAATTAAATGTAGTATGCTACTTTTAAGTCATTAAGTGTGCCAATGCTATGCTTTGTTCTTCTGCTTAACTGTAAGTGGCTCCAAAGTACATTTCAGGAAGCTTATCGAAATAAAGAACATTCAATTCCAGTGCGATTGAACAGGGATGTCAGCTAAGACAACAATATCACAACCTCACATTATAGTTACTATCAGTTATTATTATTATTATGCATTTTTCTGTGACACTGAAATAATTCTCGTAGGCCTCAGGGCCAGGTCAAGTGAGAGCAGCTACACAATGTAAACAAGAGCAGTCTTTGTGAAGGATATTGACAGACGCCAGGGGATGTCAGTGTCAGTGGTAGTGTCTGGTGGGGACATCACTTACAATCAGAGCCTTTTTTGTCAATAACACATTGCTGTTTTACTGGCAGAGGCTGCAGGCAAAAAGTGTCAAAAAGGAACAACATGAAAAGGAAAAACAATCTGACCGTAAAACCTCCAATGTTGCCATCATTTAGTATCTGGAGTTCTCCTAAAAATGGGTTGGTGACAATTGTGAACATTGCACATTTGCAGGTAACATTCAATGTATTGTATTATCAACATAGTCAAGAGAGATTTTTAAAGAAACCCCCAGCAGCTTTACACATTGGGGGGACCAAATGGTAGCAATAACTTAAAAGTAAAAATGTGTATAAAGAAATCTTGTATATTTGCATTATCAGATTGACCATATGCTCATTTTCACACAGTTAGACATGTGCCTTATTCAAACCAAATTAAACAAGGAGTGTTGGTTTGACATAGCCACTTTAAAGTTGAACAGAAATTGGAGTTCTCCCAACTTTTTGATAGAGTAAAAATAATCTTATGCCAAATCTTAAGTTATTGTGCGTGCCAGTGAGTGTGTGTATATTTGAAAAAAGAAAGGCCTCTGACTAGGCGTTTTCCCATAGCAATGGTTAACTCTCTTTCACTGTTAAGCTGGTTAGCGTAGCTTGTTGATGTTTCCATTGATTCCTAGATGATCTTTTGCGGTCAGGCTGCTTAATGACCTCCGAACTGCCTTGCTGCCTTTGTAGCTCTTGGAATTATAGGGATATTGTCCACCAGTTTTAGTTCCTGCCACCATATGTAGGGTGCTCATCAAAAGTTCACGCCAAGTCAAGATCAATTAAACAGAAGAAACAAAACATACTTTTTTTGGGGGGATGATTTGGTTATTATTTTGTTAATTTGGTTATAACAATTAACACAAGAAACATCAAGGATACATTTATTAAGCAAAAGTTTGTGTTCTTTTCAGTTTAATAACTTGATGCAGTCAAACAAACTCACCAAAGTCACATTTGAGGACAAGGCACTACAATTTAATGACTTTTGAGATTCTAGTTTGGCATTTAAGACTGGCCATTTGAGTGATAAAAGAAATTGACAGTCTTCCAATGGACTCTGGCCTTTCTTTTGATGAAATTCCCTATCGACATTTCTTTGAAAAAACGTTTTAATCGAGGCAATGAGTCTGCAGGGATCCTACAGCACTCAGGCTCTTCCAGGCGTATACGTTTGGCTTATCCTCAATTAACTTGCTCTGGATATGTACTTTGAAAGGTCAATGAGACAGAGTTCATCCCAGCCTAATAAACATAGACCAATGGTGCCATTCAATTTCCCACGGGCTGACATTTATGAGTGGTGCCCAGATTGATGGGTGTGACATATATTTCCTCCTCCTCTCTTGTTTTATCATTTTGCTTTTGAGTCTCCAAGGTTCCAAATGTAAGTCAATGATGGGGGGTGGGGCAACAGGGAAAATAACTTATACCTGTCTGGATGATTGGATGTGATTGCCCTTCAATTTTCATGAAAACATACGTTTCACTTTGTTTTTGTGGCTTCTTTACCGTGAGTCAGACCAATCTCTACCTATTTTCATAATCATTGTAATGTTTGTGTTCTGGCTGACTTTAATTTCTTACCAGGCCCCAACGTGTTTTGACAAGAGGATGAATTGTTCATCTAGTTTAATAGTAAAAGTACTGTAATTGAAAACAGCTCTTGTGTATTCCCTCTGTCCCTGTGGCAACAATCACCAAGTCACTTTACTTTGAAAAGCCTTGATTGGTCAATTGATGGCTTAGATCAGGGGTACTCAAACTTTTTTGTTAAAGGTCTACTTGTGAATTTTATACAAGGTCAATGGTCCGGATCACTGCCAGTAAAGTCCCCCCCCCCCCCCACCCCCGGAGCGGAGCAACGAAACTGAAATTAATTTGAGAAGCAGTTTCGGCGAGCTATGCATGGGGCCCCCTTGAGGGGGTTTCCCGACATGTCGTTGCAGTAAATTAAAGGGTGTTTCATGTTGTCGTTGCTGTGGACCTTGTTAAAGGTCACATGTCATGGCCATTTCCACTGATCATAATTCCATTGTTGTGGTCTACTAGAATAGATTTATACTGTGCAATTTTCCAAACTCACATTGGTTTCGCATACAGCATCTCTGTATGTGAAGCCCAGTGTGCTCCGATTGGTCGGGACCAGTCGGGACGTTGTGAATCGCACTGAGCTCCGTGGAGGTGTGATTTCCTTGTTTAGCGATACACAGCGAAACACAGCCAAACTCACCCTGAGCACACACAAAGTCACAGCCGAAGTAAAAACAATAAGTGTGGCTTGATATTGAGTAAGAAAGGTTGATAAACGCTGTGAGAACGGGTCTGCAGAGAGAATTTCGCCGCGATCCCAACTGTCTGTTATCAGCCTGCAGCCAGGGGCTTTACGTAACGGCTCCGCGGACGTAACGTAACAGCTCCACGGATTGGTCCATTTCGTTCCGGGGACGACATGACATCATGATGTACCCGGAAGAATCAAATGGACAGTGACGTATCTCCAACGAGGCGTTTTGGGGAGGTATTTTCTGTTTTAGAGTTTTACTCGCTACATGATGTACTTTGAGGGTTTTGAATCTGCAGACCGTTTACATGCATACAAACCTTTATAACACACAAGGGGACGGGCAATAACCGGAAAAGCATGACATGTCACCTTTAATATATATTTTTTAAATGTTTACGTTTATTCTGGTTTGTTTTGTGTTTGTATCTTTTATTTTAAATTAATTAATTTATTTTATGTTTTGTGAGCTGAGATGTGTGATTTTACATGTTATGTATCTCTCTGTACAGCACTTTGGTCAGGAGGTTTTAAAGTGCTATATAAATAAAGTTGGATTGGATTAATCTACTTTATTTGAGGGCCCCCTTCTGGTCCAAGCACTTGCCTGTTGGTAAACGGCGCCCCTGTATACACACACATTCAATACATACATACAGTATGATGGCTTAAACTAGTGGGAGAAATGGCACTGTTTGTTTGTAGCCAATGCCTTGAACCTCGGGCATTAGAAGCATTAGAAAGTCAAGGTAAACTTGCGGTCAACTTAAATGCGTGTCACGCTCGCGCACACAAGTAAATATATGCACGTTCATTCTCACAACGCGTCAGACACAAGAACATATACATTAAAGGGGACCTATCATACAAAATGCACTTTGTGATGTCTTTTATACATAAACATGTGTCCCCGGTGCGTCGGGGAACTCACACAGCGTCAGAAAATAAAACCCTTTCTCTTTTCCTCCGTACCCAAATCTTTTAAAAACATGGGGAACAACGAGCGGATACAGATTTGCTACCGATCTGACGTCAAATCGGCAGCGGACCCACAGAAAATTGCTATCAGAAACAATGCCTGACGTGTTTTGGACATAATCTCGTCTTTGTTTACATTAGCAAGCCTCGCTAACACTCAGAGCTAACCTGTACTGGAGAGCACATGTGTTTAAAAAGCAGGAAATAAAAAAGGAACTCACCTTGTGATAAACCTGCAAAAGAAAAAGCATTTGAGCTCCATACTGTTTCAGAAATAATCTTTGATGTGGATAAGAACAGGATGGCGTTTTATTACAACAGAATTTAACTTTATTTCCGGTAGAATTCTGATCAGGCATTAGCTCCGCCTCCTCTTTTTTTCTTTTTAAGCTAAGGACCCTAAATTCGCGTTTCTCTAACAGGGCTGCAAAAGAGGGGTTTGAGCAGTATGAGGCATGGCTACAAAGGGTGATCTGTTTGGTATTTTAAGCAAAAAACTTCACAGACATGTTTTGTATAGGTATGGCCCCACAATATATGTTTTCCAATATAGCATGATAGGTCCACTTTAATTTACATCAGAATCAGAATTTATTTATTTTTAAATCATTTTATTTTTTTTAAATTTTATAATGGGACACAGGGTTCGGTCCGGATTGATTTGCAGTTTGGTCCGGATACGGGCCTTGGTCCGGAGTTTGAGAAGCCCTGGCATAGATCATAAAAGAGCTTCCCCTTAGGCATTCCTTGAAGAGCAGCGATAACTAATGAAGTGTGTGTGCGTGCGTGTGTGTGTGTGTGTGTGTGTGTGTGTGTGTTGTGTGTGTGTGTAGATATTCAAGCTTAACCGAGTAGCAAGAGGGTTGCAGAATCTATATCAAAATATAAATGCAACTGAAAATATGTGCCTTTTGTAGAGGTTGTAGATCAACAGGAACATAATAATCAAACATTCAGAAGATCAATGGTCACAGACACAACTCCTCAATTCAAGAAGCTCATTATACATGGTATAAGGCATTTTACACGACCTAAAATGCAACTCTTCAGTGTCTTTTCACTGGTTCTTCTCTGGTTCAATGGCAAAACCTTCAAACACCACAATCATTCATGTATTTACTCAAGAAAAAAATCATCTTACCTCAGTCTATTTAGTAGCTTTTCATGACAAAGACACATTTGTAGTGTAGTGGATTCATTTGTTTTTGTGAGTCATATTGTTCCTGTGTCTTTGACATAATGATTCTCAATATAACTAACATTTGAAACAGATATAACATTAAGATAAATATCTTCTAACAATTTCTACATGAGGCCTTAACATGTAGCCATGTATTACAGGTCTAAGGACATTTTAAAAGGTACTAGCATTTTTTAATTATTATTAACTGCCATAGTCATAAACGTGCACACATGCAATGGAAAGAGACCTGACGTGACGCTGTATTTCGATATATACCATAAGATATCAGCATTTTGAATGAAGAGAGACTCCACTTGAATTGAAAAGACTCTCTTTGTGCCTCTCACTATCTCTTTTTTTTTTTTTATAAATTGTTGATTAGCCCCAGGGAACTCTGAGTACTATTTGTCTTCCCTCAACATCTTTCTACTCCCTGTGATGATGAACAGCATCACTATCTGTGTGTGTTTCTTCAAAGTGTATATTTCTACGGCAAGGAAGCAAAACTCAACATTTCATTTATTTCACACGCATACATTTAAACATTTTTTTTTTTTTAATTCATTGGGCTTGTAGGGTATGTGTGTGTTTTCTGATCCCTTCTCAGCTGTCCAGCCTTAGTGATTAATGATTGTCCCACCCTCTTAATGCCATAGGGAATGATGGGTAATATATGCCACTTACTGGGTTAAGAGCCCTCCTGTATTTATATAATTAAAAGTAAAAGAATAACACTGCATTTTTAAAAGGTGTTGAATATATAAAAAGTAATTGATAATTACTTCATCCACTGAATGTATAGGTATCAGTTATTATGACATGGCTGAGTGACAACAATTTGATAAATGACCATGCAGCGTTTCAAGACAATTCTTTTGTAACACCAAATTATTTTGGGGGTTTTCATATTAAATTACAACACTATAGTGCAAGAGACATTGAAATTGTTGTTTTAAAAATACAGAAGAAGATATGTTTTTTGAAACGTGCCAACCCATCCAGGAGATGTTGATGACATTCAGTTTCACATTTTGCTTTCAATCTGTAGAGAATATAAGATGATACCATCTTTCACCCTCAACTTTCCCCCCTTCCTACCATCCCCTCAGGTTACCTTGCCAACACCACCTTCAGATTGCAAGCATTGTTTTCAGCCAATCAGGTCAAAGGATTATCCGCCTCCAGTATACATTTAATCAAATCATGGCCTTGGTTGAATTCAAATCGAGGGAAGCATCATGTTTTTTAATAAGGCCCTTTATTTGCATGGTAAATCATGGCTCATGCAGGTGCTTACACACATAATAAGCTGTTCAAAACAGCCATGCTCTCCCTCTCCAGTCACACGTGCATGCACATCCACATCCACATCCACATGCAAATCCGAACACACACACTACCTCGGTCTCCAGGGTCCTGACTTTACGTGAAAAGCATTTTTTTCACGCTTTACATACTAAACTGGCAGTTCATTTGGCCCCTGGAAAATGTTTGCACATGTGAGGAGAGCCTTTTTGTCATTCATCATGTCTGTCCTCATTCATCCTGCTTAAAGAGACACTCTAAATCCCTGACTATAAATCATCAGACTTGTTTGCCTCCTTTGTCACTTTTTATTGTAAATCCCGCACGGTCTCAAAAAAGTACAGTATCACCACAGCAAGCATGCCATCTACCTTAACTCAATTGAGTGTCTTTTAGCAACATCAGATGGCTCTTCGATTCACATTGAACATTGATGTGTGCCATTCATTATGCCATGAAGAAGATTTTATATATTGTAAGTCAAGTCCATATTGGTTTTCAGAAGGAAAAACATATATAATTTATAATATGCGAAGAGAACGAGTGGGCGGATGAATTGAACCTACACCAGATTGAGAAAGGACTCAGCGGTGCACAAGGCTCATAGAGTGACATACAGTAAAGGCTGTAACACAATACATGTTTAAACGTCAACAATTACTTTCTTTCATAATCCCACATTGGCTTTTTGTCAAAGGAACCAGTGCTACACCACTCCTCCGCTTCCTTCACTGGCAACTATAGCTGCGTGAATCCACTCCAAGACATTGGTACTAGCCTATCATGCTTTGAATGGATCCGGTTTCTTTTATATCATGTGCACTTTCCGGCTCTGTTCTCCCGCTACAATACAAATGGCTGTTAACTACGTATCTTTGGTCCAACATTTTTGAATGAGCTCCCCCTAAATATCAGGAATGCTCAAGTCCACACTTCCCTGACAGACTGAAAACTGACCTGTTTTGACTACTCCGTGATCATTAAACCAAGCACATCAAAATGGTAGTACTTTGCTCATTTGAAACTAATGCACCAGCACTTGAAATGGTTTGTCTTAATTGGACGAATGTATCTGCAGGTTCCTGTCTGTGGTTGTGTCTTCATTGTTTATTGCACTTTATCGCCTTGAATCACAGCGTCATGTAAATGTAATGTATTACTACATTTATTTCCAAAATAAGCCTTCTAAAATACAGAACACGTTTTATTTGTTCTCTCTTTCCTGCTTCTGCAGTTTGGCTGCCATGGTTGAAAGTTCATGGGTATGTTGCCCTAGCAACCCACACTGGAATACTGTCCGGTCTTCCAGTGGTTTGGTTCCTGATCCGTATTCAGAGTCGCCACACGTCACTCTACTTCTGCATATTTCAGCTTTGGCATTAATATATGCCAGTCCCATTGAGGTTGCCAGGTGAGAATCTCATCTCAAGTTTTTTTCCGGGAACAAAGGAAAGGTATCTCATGGGCAGTCCATCGTGCATTTCTGCATTGTTCCTTTCTTTGTTATGGTATTTTCAGGCCTCAAGCAAGACAACTGGACTGGAGGAAAGAGATGTATCTGGGGGCCCTTCTCACTTCAGTTAAATGGATTTCTTGAGTCCCTCACTTGCGTCGTTCCCCTGCGACTAGTCCCTCCCACCAGGGATGCATGGAGGGACGCAAGGAAACCACGAGAAGCAGGGAAATGAGTTTTAAGAGCAATGGGACGTCCTTTCCTCCGGAGCGTCACGTGAAGCGACGTCCGTTTGTGATGACGCCGCACAGCTGATTGTCTGACAGCAGCTCTGTCCCCGTTATTTCCGCACACACCCCCGCCTCTGTTAGTACACATTTACTGACACAAACATTTGTATCATCTAGACCAGTGGTTCCCAAACTTTTTGTGCCCAAGGCACACCAAAGGACAAGTAAAAATCCCAAGGCACACCTATTGTGCAAAATAGCCCTTATAACACGTGTTATCACTCATATCATGTACAATATCTGTAAATGTGCATAATTATTTACTAATGCCAAATAAAATGTGACAAAGACAACTATATTACTCATGACATATTTATTAACGAAATATTTCAGAAATTAAATTGAAACTGTATCAAATTAGGCTTCATCAAAGCAGCAACACACTCATTTAAACCAGACAGGTCACAACATTAAAAATGAGGCAAAGGAAACTCAGCAGAGATCCAGCACAGAGAACCGTCAATGCAAGGAAGCTGCATTGTCCATGGTCCTGCACTACAAATTATAAATGTAACATTTCAGCAATCAGCATTGAAACATGTGCTATTGTAAATATGTTTGCCGACTTACAAATTAGTGAGATACATGTGCCTGTCGGGGCGCGCAGAATTTTGTAATCCTTGGTGGCACTGAGGAGAGGGCCACTCGCAAGTCCCGTTCAACAGAGAGCCGTGACCTCCTGTTGTTCTTCATGTAAATCAGAGTAGAGAACGCCAACTCCAGAGATGGGGTCGTTACTAAAAAAATGTAATATATTACATATTACTTTAAAAAAAAAAAAAAAAGTAATATATTACACTACTTCGTTACTATCTACATAAAGTAACTCGTTACTTTACTCGCCAAGCACGTACGAACTGCGCATGCGTGAGTGGCAATAACTTTCCTTACCAGCAGGCGGCGGTAGTGTGTATTTGTCATTCAAAACAGGCAACAACCGGAAGACAGAGAAGAAGAACTACGTGATATAAACAAAACAACAAATAGCGTGTGCGGTAGCTTCACCTTAGCATGTGTTCTTTGCAGGTGTGTGTTGAGGTTTGACGCGGTGTTTCCAGTAGTGGATAACAGCTTCTGGCCTAGACACAGTTTGCACCTCACCTTCACATTCCTGTCTATTCCTCGGACGAACTCAAAATAATGGGCGTACCTCCACCCCTCGAGAGTTATCGCTGACTCAGCCATGTTTATGCAGCACTGCACGTGGAGATGTGGACGCGCAAGTCGCGCAGATTACGTACATATAAACCTACAAAGTACTGATCTAGTAAATTCAAAAATAATTATTTCTGTGTAGTTGTATATTGCAAAAATAACGTATGGTTGTCACAAAATCCCACGGCACACCCGGACTTGCCTCACGGCACACCAGTGTGCCGCGGCACACCGTTTGGGAACCACTGATCTAGACTCCAATAAATAAAATAAAATAAGAACTCATTCTCAAAAAAGATAAACGACATTCTTAAAATGTATAAACGAACAATAGTTTGATTAATATTGATTAGAGTGCACAATAGAAATAAAATAATTGAGAGAAGAAAAAGAGATGTTATCTATCAAAACCCAGTTAGATTAACATTCATTGGATTGCACACTTTGTTTGTTTGTGTGGATATGTAGCACATTAACATTTTAATAGCACTTAATGACTGACTGAATGGAAATGACAATAAATGAAAATGTAAAAGCGATCATGAAAATGTTTCCAATAAATGAATAAAATGATTTGTGACCACTTTGTTGTTCAGATATATCACATATTTGTAACTAAATGAAACATGAATTGAAACAAAACACGGTATAAACTGAGGAGTGACTCCTGTGAGGTTCATGTGTTTTCTTCACTCCGCTGGGAAACGGCTCTCATGTCAAGAAGCATGAGATCAGTGCATGCGCTGCATCGTCCAATCAGTGAGCGGTACACAGTAAGGGGGTGGGGCGAGTATCTGAGGATTTCATCGAAGGATGGTCTGGTGGTTCCTCGAATATAGCTCCTCTATTATCGCTCCTCGCTCCTCAAGATGGCGCAGACAAATCAACTTCCGGTGAGACCGAGACCGAGGAGCGAGGAAATGAAAAATAAGAGAAGTGAGAAAGGGCCTTGGCATTCACCACCAACAATGAAGTAGTAGGACCCCAAACACCAACAGCTGTCCATAACTATGCCTGTGTATTTATGTCCTGTTAAGCTTAAGGAGAGTCAATTCAATTATTGGCTTCAGCTGTTTGACTCACCCCTGGGTTACATACTTTAAATATGTAAGAACAATTATTTAAGCATCACATAACAGTGCAAGTTAAAGTGAAGGGGCCAAATTATACTTACAAAATATATTAAATGAAGTTATATACATTTGTCGCAGACAATGGTTACACATGTTTTCATGTTAAAAGTATGATCTGCTCAGGATCTCAAGAGAAAGAAAGTATTGTGGCATGGTGTTGCAGGAACTGGGATCTTTTGTCAACTATGAAATGTATTTTAATCTGTGTGAACAGAAACTTTGAATTAGCTCTTCTGAAGTGTGAACATGTACAACACCGACTATAACATATCTACATATATATAAATAATACATAGATTGTTCCATTTCTGGCAGTATAGCAATTGGAAAAGCTTTTGTTTGGGATAAATGTGTGTGTGAGGGGGTGGTGTGAGATGTGTGAGTGCCTGCCTGCAGCTACTATAGGAGGGGAGCAGTGGGAAAGCTCTGCCTATAGCCCCTCTGAGAGTTATAAAAAAGCGGCCCAGCAGGGCTCCAGTATTTTACCTTCACAGCAACACATTTAGAGATTGGATCTTCTTCCCTCGATGCTAAGCCGTCCCCACTTTCTATCAAAACCGCCCATCTGAACCCCACTTCTCACCAGGGACTATGGTATTTTCAGTGTCCACCTTAAGCCAATTGCAGAACAACAGTATGGATTCCTCCAGACAAGTCATGCGTCAGAACAGAAAAATAAGGGGGGAAAAGGATGGTCTGTGTCCTTGGTTATGATTGGCTGAGTCAAATACAAAAATATACTAGCAGTGGAAGGTGCTGTCTAGCAATGGTGACCTGTCAACCAAGGTATCAAATTAGAAAACACTCATATGTACTATTGGAAGACAATCACAGATATCTATTCTGTTTTTTAGGTTGGAGGACTTAGATGTGCAGTGCCTCTGGTAGCTGGTTGAGTCAACCTATGGTTTGGATTAGGGACCTGAATATTAATTATTATGATTAGTTTGCACTTTGCATAATCCAGATTTTATGAGATGTGTCTCTGTGATAACTTGATGCCTTTTTGAATTTGTTTTGTATGCATTATTTATTCGCTTAAATCAGGGGTGTCAAACTCAATTTCATCGCGGGCCACATTAGCATTATGGTTGCACTCAAAGGGCCGGTTGTAACTTTAAGACTACTGTATATAAATATACATATATAAAAAATGAAATGAAAATAACATAAATAACTACGTCTGAAAGCAGAAGTCTAGGGCAAATCATTGAAAGCAAACATTCCACAATTACATCAACACGTTTGAAAGAACATCCATAACATCTGTTTGCAACTTATATATATATCAATATTCCAATTACTTGTATATAGACTATTCTGCACAATTTCTATTATAGTCTATTTTATTTACTTGCACTATTATCTGTTTTATTGTGTTGCACTGTTGGTGTGACCCAAGATTTTCATTGTCATAACTACACTGTAGCTATGTACATATGACAATAAAAGCCTTGCATCTTGAATTGTATTGTATATTATATTCTTTGCAAGCTCTTGCGGGCCACATCAAATTAAGTCGCGGGCCGGATTTGGCCCCCGGGCCTTGAGTTTGACACCCCTGGTTTAAGTCAAAATCAATGGCATAAAAGATGTGAAGAAAAGTCAATTAAAATTATTTTTTTGCGTAAAATTGATGTACATTGATGTTGAAGTTTGCAATCAGCCATAGAGAGTTGGTATTGTGTTAAATTAAATATATATAATAACTCCAACTACACGTTAGTGACATGTGACCATCTTTGTGTAAAACATAACTTTATTATCAGAGAATCATGACGGCGTGTGGCGCAGTGGGTAGTGCGCTGGTGTTCGGATCAAGGGAGCACATGTTCAAACCCCACTGCAGTCAGCATGTCGTTGTGTCCCAGGGCCAAGACACTTCACCCCAAAGTGCTCCTGTGGGGATTGTCCACAGTATTGAGTATGTCATTCGCTCTGGATAAAAGCGTCAAACAAGTAATGTAATGTTCTACTTTGGTTTAATACTAGACTAGTATAATTATTCATTTATAGAGCCGTAATCATATGTGTCCAGTCGGCTGAGGTTTGTTTGAGAGCACAAACCCAGAGTCAAAGTTAGCCTTGTCTGCAGTTCAAAGGCATCCCTGCTACCCAAGGTTTACCAGGAATGATGTGCCAACCTCACACACACCTACACACACCTACACACCCAAGGCAACTCGGAGCAGTGCAGTTGGAATTAGCAGGTGTTGACGGACGCAGAGCTTGGCAGTAATAATTGTTCTCCATGGGGAAAAAAGGCTTAACGTGTGTGCCTCATGTTGAAGGCAATTAGAGCGCTGGAGTATCAGGAGAGGTGTGGCAGAGTGTGTGGGAGGTAGAACAGGAACGAAAAAACAATAACTCCCCGCTGAGGCCCGTTTCATCCAAACTCTGCAAATGACACAGCAGTTGTTTTACATGAAACAGACGAGGCGGTCTGCTCTGATCTGAAGCTGTCTCCCTCTGTGTGTCTCCCTCTGTGTGTGTCCCTCTGTCTGTCTCCCTTTGTGTGTCTCCCTCTGTCTGTCTCCCTCTGTGTGTCTCCCTCTGTCTGTCTCCCTCTGTGTGTCTCCCTCTGTGTGTCTCCCTCTGTCTGTCTCCCTCTGTGTGTGTCCCTCTGTGTGTCTCCCTCTGTCTGTCTCCCTCTGTGTGTCTCCCTCTGTGTGTGTCCCTCTGTGTGTCTCCCTCTGTGTGTCTCCCTCTGTGTGTCTCCCTCTGTCTGTCTCCCTCTGTGTGTCTCCCTCTGTGTGTGTCCCTCTGTGTGTCTCCCTCTGTCTGTCTCCCTCTGTGTGTCTCCCTCTGTGTGTGTCCCTCTGTGTGTCTCCCTCTGTGTGTGTCCCTCTGTCTGTCTCCCTCTGTCTGTCTCCCTCTGTGTGTCTCCCTCTGTCTGTCTCCCTCTGTGTGTCTCCCTCTGTGTGTCTCCCTCTGTGTGTCTCCCTCTGTCTCCCTCCCTCTGTGTGTCTCCCTCTGTCTGTCTCCCTCTGTGTGTCTCCCTCTGTGTGTCTCCCTCTGTCTCCCTCCCTCTGTGTGTCTCCCTCTGTCTGTCTCCCTCTGTGTGTCTCCCTCTGTGTGTCTCCCTCTGTGTGTCTCCCTCTGTGTGTCTCCCTCTGTCTCCCTCCCTCTGTCTGTCTCCCTCCCTCTGTCTGTCTCCCTCTGTGTGTCTCCCTCTGTGTGTCTCCCTCCCTCTGTGTGTCTCCCTCTGTGTGTCTCCCTCTGTCTCCCTCCCTCTGTCTCCCTCCCTCTGTGTGTCTCCCTCTGTGTGTCTCCCTCTGTCTCCCTCCCTCTGTGTGTCTCCCTCCCTCTGTGTGTCTCCCTCTGTGTGTCTCCCTCTGTCTGTCTCCCTCTGTGTGTCTCCCTCTGTGTGTCTCCCTCTGTGTGTCTCACTCTGTGTGTCTCCCTATGTCTGTCTCCCTCTGTGTGTGTCCCTCTGTCTGTCTCCCTCTGTCTGTCTCCCTCTGTGTGTCTCCCTCTGTGTGTCTCCCTCTGTGTGTGTGTCTCCCTCTGTGTGTGTCTCCCTCTGTGTGTGTGTGTCTCCCTCTGTCTGTCTCCCTCTGTGTGTCTCCCTCTATGTGTCTCCCTCTGTGTGTCTCCCTCTGTCTGTCTCCCTCTGTGTGTGTGTGTGTCTCCCTCTGTGTGTCTCCCTCTGTCTGTCTCCCTCTGTCTGTCTCCTTCTGTCTGTCTCCCTCTGTGTGTCTCCCTCTGTCTGTCTCCCTCTGTGTGTGTGTGTGTCTCCCTCTGTGTGTCTCCCTCTGTCTGTCTCCCTCTGTCTGTCTCCCTCTGTCTGTCTCCCTCTGTGTGTCTCCCTCTGTGTGTCTCCCTCTGTGTGTGTGTCTCCCTCTGTCTGTCTCCCTCTGTCTCCCTCTGTCTGTCTCCCTCTGTCTGTCTCCCTCTGTGTGTCTCCCTCTGTGTGTCTCCCTCTGTCTGTCTCCCTCTGTCTGTCTCCCTCTGTCTGTCTCCCTCTGTCTGTCTCCCTCTATGTGTCTCCATGTGGTTTACTTTTGCGTTATTGAAAGGAGACGTGTGCATGTGAGCGAGAATAAAGATGCAAAGCAGCGACAAATTGAATTATTGTTTGGAGTGCTGCTTGTCAAACCAGTCGCGTCAGGTGATTTCAGGCTTCTGCGGTGAAAACGGAGAGGCGTACAAAGCCAAGGTGACAGTCAGGCACAAGGATATTAAAAATAGACTCAAATGCACACTAAGTGGGTGATTATGTGGTCTTTAATACGCAGGTTGATGATTTGAATAAGAGCTTTTCAAGTATGGATATGCACCAGCGTTTCTTTAAACGTCTCTAAAGATAGAACATGCTGGAGGCTTTCAGCAGTCAGGAAGATGAGCTGATATTTAATTAGGAAATCTTTCTTTGGGGTAGAATATACTGTGTCAATTATTTAAAATATGAAATGCAGGTAAGTCATAAAAAGGATTAACTGAGAGGGTTGTACAAGAAAATAAGGCTTTTGCTACAGCACTTCAAATGATGCTCAAAGTACATTTAATAATTTCTGAACACATTTAGGGTTTGAGGCACTTGAGGGAAGATCAATGGATTATCAACAGCTTTAGGATCAATCATCTGGACACCATGGACACATATAATGGCAACACATCCCTGGATTTACGCAGCTTGACTACAAATAACTTAATCCTTTAGCCTCCTCTGTGACGGAGCCAGCACTTTGTTATTGTCATTGGTCTTCTTTATTCTAATGGAAATAATAAGAAGTAGAGAGAAAGCGGTGCAGAAAGGAAGGAGTGTCGAAACGTCTTTGGAATAACGCATGTAATCATAGGCAGTGGATCACTCAGGTAATGAGATTCTCAATCCATCACAATGTCCTGAGGAAGATTCAAACCCCTCTTCCAAACGCAGTCTTTGGCCATATCCAGTCGGCAAAGGAACGCTTGTTTGCTGTGTATTCAACAACAGGCCAAACTGGCTCTCTCCTCCATGTTTTGTGTTTTTAATCCCCTTTTTCATTATCATCATTCTGTTTTGACTTGGCGCCAAACGCTGCGCAAAACACTAGCCGGTTTCCGGATGGTGATGTTTCTTTCTTCCTCGATTAGATATCTGTAAAGCTGATTTTGTTCAGTCCATGTTTTTTGTTCGATTCTACTATGTCATTGTTGGTCATGCCTTTGTGTTATAATCAGGCTTGGTGAGTAATGGATAACGGGATTACGTAATCAGAATACAAAAAAAGTAACTAATCAGATTACTTATTAGCAGGATTATTGTCACAAAAAAACAAGCTGTACTGTCCTATACTTTAAGTTGGAATTGATACGCCTACTGCCCGAAATGTCCTTTTTTAAATGAAAGTTGAGGCACCTTTATGTCAAGCACTCAAATAAAATAGAGTGCGTGATCTTAACTGTATGTATTACACTACAACGAAGCATTTTCTGTTAGCTACAATTTAATTTTTGCTTCTTTAAAACAGTGTTGTTAACAGTTTTCAAGTGTAATGAAAGGCATGTTTTTCTAGAGCCATACCAATGAGTGAGCACCGTTTCTGAGATGGCTTTTTGAGGCTTCAGACCTTTTTCTTTGTCAAAAGACCTATAGTATTTACTTAAATTCAACGCGAATATCTTTGCAGTATGTCTTTCCCTATGCATTGTAAAAAGTAACTCAGTCAGTGACGTCATTGTAAGAAAATGCATTAGTACATAAGTCATCAATACTGTATATTTAATTGTGAAATATGAAAATGTACCCTTCTTTGATACCTATGCATGTATGCGTGTCACTGCATCTGTCCATTCCAGTAATCCATGGAAAGAGGACATTCTTTCCTGCAGTGTTACAGCCTTGTTAAAGCCTTTCCCCAGCTTCTTCCCCTGTTAAACTTCGTCTTTCTCACAGTCCCTTTCTCTACCCTTCCTGCTTCTCCAATTCTCCAGCCAGTGAAAGACACTCAGTCAGTCACTTGTAGTGCTGCGTACCTGGACTCACATTCAGGTTCAGGTCCGGACTCAAGTCCAGAGGTTCAGGTTCAGGTCCGGACTTATAAGTCCGGACCTGAACCCATGGCTTGTGTCAAGTTGTGTGAGTAACTAAAGTGAACTTATTGTGAGCTAATTATCAATTGAAAATTAACTCATAATCAACTCAAATTCAAACTCATCAGGTTTATTGTGCTCCCTTCCAACTTGTGTCTACATTTCTAAACACCTTTTGCCACTTAGTCTATAAATGACTTATGACAGCAACTACAGTGAACTACTACAAAGTTCAAACATTTATTTCATTTACCAAACTAAAGTAATCAAACAGTCCCTGAGCTGACTGAGCCTAAAACGTTGCTGAAAGGTAGAGGGTAGAGTAGACTATACGCATTACACTGTTACACACCTACTATACAGTATAGGCTACACTGTAGTGACTGTACAGTCAGAGTGTACTGTACTGTCTGTACACCATGTCTTTTCTACAACTCTACATGTGTACATTATACAGTACACACTACATACATAGTGATATACATACATACTGTTAGAAATTAAAATCAATGTTGATATGGCGTAATTTTGAATTAAATACACTATTTAATTTAAATCAGTTTTATTCTGAAAATACCGGAAGTTCACACTATTAACTTAATACTTTTATTCTGAAAATTATTCACTTCCGGTTAGCATTAGCATGTGGCGAAATGCTACGTTTTCAAACCGTGAATCGAAGATGAAATGACATGTGATGTTGTACACTGAGCACACTGGGATTAGCACTCATTTATTGACACTGAATAACGTTTATCAGGGAATGTTTAAATAACCACAGAAATCAGAATAGACGTAAGTGCTAGTTTTTTTGCGAGTCCAAGTACCGGTTCCCGACGTTCCGGTTTTAACCGGACTTGAACCGAAACTTTTTACAAATCCAGTACCGGTTCGGCGTACCGGTACGCAGCACTAGTCACTTGCCATCCACAAGCAAAAGGAACACATCGTCTGATTGGCTTATATTACTCTTTTGACTGATTTTGTTTGCTTACTTTATCTCTGTGTTGGTTTGGTTGCTCTGCTAGTGTTTTGATTGTCAAATGAAAAAGATAATGGGAACTTTTTCTTCCCTTTCTTTTTGACTCTTTCCCCCATAAATCCCGTTATTGGAAATGTCCTCCAACAGCTCTGCCCGTTGCCAAAAAAGCTGCCCTTATTTCCAAGTCAGCGACTGATACTGGCCCAACACTCCGCATGTTTTGACACACTGAGTAGGGAGTATGTGTGTTGCAGAAACGAGGTGTTATGGCTCTTGCTTGTGACTCTCTTTACATCCGTCACAATGGCTGCCAAAATCCCCATGACCTCATTCTCATTAGCCCTGCTTCTGGTAAAAAGAGCTAGGCTGTGGCTCATTGGCGATGAGCACCGCTCCTGAATGGACGTCGCCCACTGCATTTAAAAAAAGGATGGGACATTGTTGATCGCAGTGCAAAGCGTGCACAAAGTCTGCTCATGTGTAAACACGGTGGATAATTAAACGAGCGGTTCTTTCGCTTATGCTTTAGCTGTACTTCATTGAAGGTCTTCTGAATTAATTCAACTGAGCAGTGGACGGTTTCTCAACATTTGAGAAATGTTGGATCTTGCAGCCATGCAGAATACTAATGCAGATTTCCCACTCAAACTAATAAGAGGTAGCTTGAGACTGATGGCAGGGTTGTCGAGTCAATGTGCAGACAACTTTATAGGCTGATAAGATGTTTTGCATTTTTAAACATTTTATCAATTCAGCAAACTGTCTTATACCAGAAACACTGCATTTTGCAGCGTTTTGAAATTACATGTGTTTCTATCCTTGAAGACTAAGGATACAAAAGAGAAATCACCAGGCTTGCTGCTGGTCAGAGAGAAGATATAATAAGATAATGAAGAATGATGAAACGTTTCCCGTCTCGAAAATCTCTCAAAACTCTACAATTTGTCGTTCTTGGGGAATCTTCATATTGATCCATATCCATATGAGATTCAAAGCTTAATCAACAGAAGCCTTACCTGGGGCTGATATCCATCTGGATGATAAGTAGCGGCCGACTCATCTGACTCCCACCATGCATCTCTTCCGTCTGACCTTTGACCGTGCCATATTCCAGGTCTCGATTGTTCAACACAGCAGCTTTAAAAAAACAAAACACACACAAGAAAGGAACACGAGCAAAGCATGATTGGGAATTATGGAGGAAACGACCTTATTATGTGAGTGACACACTTCAATTAGCCTGTTGACACCTGACGTGAGACCTTGCGGTTCTACCTTGACGAGTGCTATGAAGATCTCTCTGGTGGACAGATACACATACTTAGACAGATATAGGGATAGGACACATCATGTTAAATAATGCTGATAGGGGTGAACACCTGCGTCAAACCTATTACTTTATAATAGTGGGGGTTGGGAGAACATCTGTATTCTAGGACTTGAATAGAAAGGGGAAGAAAGAGGCCTTGTTGTCAGCAGCTGCACGGAAATAATGAATTGCCAAAGTTTCACATTAGTATTTATATGCAGATACATTTCCCTTGTGCATAGAGAGGGGTATACCAAACACCAAAGAAGCCAGGGCTGTTTTGCTCCACTGTGGACTGGAAACATTCACACCGTAGCTATTTATTCCCACCAATGCCCGACTTGCATTCCCGCATTTTGCTGTGCTAGGGCCCCATTGTAAAAAAACATCCTCCGCTTGATTTTTCAATTTGAGACACAATTCCCAGGGTGAGACAGAGCCCTGTGTCAGAGTACAACTCATCCCAGTGTGTCGGAGGAAATAGAATTTTCTACGAATACGTGATTGGCTGTTATGTTGTGCCCAGCATGCGATGCAACTAATCCTCAACGGTTGTGTTTGTGGCGGGGTGGGTCGCGACAGCTGCAAATGCAAGCATGCACTGACATGCCATTACATTCAACACACACACACACACAATACACACACACACACCCACGGGAAGACGCGTGACGTATTTGATGACACACTTATGAGAAACGGAACCCCAGAGAATCACAATCACACACTCGCAGCATGTCTCCTGCAGCTGCCTGTTTGTGTGTGACTTCAGAGCATGCTGCACGCACATGTTGCTGCCACTACAACCTGCTGTACGCATGTGTGTTGTGTGTATTCATTTGTGTTTGATGCTTTGCTGCCCCAATAGCTGTGACCCTCTCTCTGCTGTCACATTTGCAAACCACTTGTGGGACCCCAGTGTATATCAACAAACTCCAGTATCAATGCCTGTCATCAGCACTCATGTTAAGGGCCTCTTGAATTCCCACTCTTCAGGCTTTTACATAATGGACACCCTTTGTAGTCGATGCCCCTTTGTTATGAGACGATGTAATGTTCCTGTAATGAGTGTACATACAGACGAGCTACTGCATTTATGCGTGTCCCCTATATGTTAGACAAAGGCTGGCGGATGAGTCACTTGCACATACACACCTGTTGTACCTAAGCAGACACAGAAACAATATGTTTTTCTGTTTTGAATACTACATGTAAAGGGCTACCAACCCACTGGCAATGATTGTGAGACTCACACAAAACCTTGTTTCACACAAAGTGGAACTTAAAAGTAAAGAGCAGATATAGCAAAGCCCATCAATTAAGGAAACTGAATTGACAACTGAAACAAGTAATGTAGTTGAGCAAATGATAAAGTAATAGTATTGGAATTATTTCATACCAGTTATTTTTTGTATAACTATATTAAATAGATAAAGGTGTCACTTGGAAATAGTTGTTTACTTTAATGGTGACCAAACCGTTTGAGACCCACTGAATAGCTCGGTGTAAAGTTAACTATCTAAACACTCACTGAGCCTTAACGGGAACTGGTTTTGAGGGAAAGGGGTAAGAAAGTCCTTTACCTCACCTGAGCCGAAGTTATCACTCTCTCAGTCTGACAGGAGAGAACTCAACCTCCACCCTCCTGTAGAAACAGCTTCTGATAACAGTCAGCGCAGCTAGCTACACTGTAAAATGTTTGGCTGTAAAATTACAGTAAATTACTGCCTACTAGTTGCATGGATTTCACAGTAATTTGCTGTCAATATTTCACAGTAATTGACTGTAAATATTTCACAGTAATTTACTGTATATATTTTACAGTAAATTAGAATAAAAGTACAACTAAATACTGTGACTTTACAGTTGCCATGCCAATGGAATTACTGTGATATAGCAGTACAGAGCTGTGGTATTATGGTACCTTGCTGTACATACATTACAGTAATTACCTGTATGTTCACACTATTACTGTAGAAGTAATGCAACACAGTAGCCAGTAATTTACTGTAAACATACAAATCTAAATAATATGATAATATATTGTAAATTTGACTGGGATTGTACCATAACTACACAATTCAATCAGCTCAATCAACAAAGAAAAACAAAGAAAATGCCCATTTTAACTTTGTATTACTCCTTTGAAGTGCAAAGTACATTTCACAGTGTCTTGGACATGTTGTTACGGCCCCAACCTCTACTCTGCGGTAGTTGCTCGTGCTGAGACCCGCAACATGAAAGAATAGACGCAATAACCGGTAATTGGTAACGAGCATTTATTGATAATCAGCCGTTTGCTCACACAAGCGAAAAAGGAAACAAAAAGTTTGGGGGACTGGCCAGCCACACCACGGGCCGTAGGACCCAGAGCTCCCCTCCCCTAACCAGAAATCAATTATAAACCCGGTGGGAAACAAAATAAAGCCGCAAAAACTGGACTACCAGGTCCTCCAGGCTAAACATAAACACATCTGCAAAAATATGGCCTACAGCTCAAAATGTCAAAGAGGTGTTCTAAGGACAGTGTCTCCCGGCGTTAGGATAGGCGAGACATCGTTCTCCTCCAGCTTCTCTTTATACATACACGGCTGAGTGGAATTTGGAACACCTGGGCAGAGGCGGAGCCAGGGGCAGACCAGGTGCACCTGGGCAGAGGCGGAGCCAGGGAGACAGGTGCACCTGGGCAGAGGCGGAGCCAGGGAGACAGAAAACAAGGAGCACTTAACACATGTCTACACAGACATCCACTCAAAGTCAACAATTGTTCTGAAGAATGTGCTGACCTGGGGGTTTAAATGGCCATGCCTCTTTCTGGCTTTCGAGCCCGTCTCAGGATTAATGCCCAGGAAGCACCTGAAAACAATAAGCCAAGACAACAATTTCAATTTGACATAGATTGATATGTTGCATCGTTTATTTTAAGGCACATGCAGCGGTGCCCCTTTCAATTGAAGTAAAACCTGCACCAAAAAAAGAAATGAGTATTTAAATCCAAGCAAGAGCGATAAAAGCAAGAAAATCACTTAATTTGTTGTGTTATCACAGAGGATGGTCTGAATACAGTATTTTACTGTGAAATAATACAGTAACATGTTGTGAAATCCTGGTAATCATTGATCCTGTACATTCACAGTAATTAACTGTGCCTGTATTGGTTTCACTGTGAAATTCTAAATTACAGTGTTATATTGTGAACATTACAGGTATAGACTGTAAAGTGGTAAAACAGTAATTTATTGTAAAATATTACAGCTAAATATTGTGAAATCATGGTAATATTTTACAGTGTAGCACCAGATGCTAATGACAACAGCAATCCGCGTAACTGGTGTGCACGCTCTCTCTCTCGATTGCTCATTCACACAAAATGCGCTCGTGCCACATACAGAGCAGATGGGGTGCGCTACAGTGTATGGACGCTGCATGCAATGTAGGCCTAGGTCTGTTGCTGTTAGTTAATATGTATAATGAATGGTATAAGTAAAAAACATATAAAAAATAGTTCAAGTTAAACATTTTGAATGTATTGTTTTCTTCACCTCCTATTTAAAGCACCCCCCATGGAAGGATGTGCCCTTAGTATTCACCTATACTGCCTGTGCCATGGGCCAGTCCTGAGTTATGGAGATACGCTTATATGCAAAAAACACTTTATGACCACTAAATAGCAACTACAAATGTAATGGTATGCACTTCTAGCTGCACATAGTGGATGTTAGCGCAAAGCTTCAGCAGCTAGTTTGTTAGCCAACATATCCATTGACTTTAATGTTGTGGAGGACATGATCGGCTTGTGGGATATTCTACGAGATGAACAAACCTCGACAAACAGGTTGAGTGAAATGCACCCCCCCTTCTCTGTGTGACGCACCTGCTACTGAATTGCCTGTTAGGCATGTTTGTAGTCTCTGATGTGGTTTTGTTGCTTCCTGTGTGCTGCTGGCCTGGATGTAGCTTCATGTTTAGTCAGTCTGAAGTAGTGGTTGTAATGGAGTTGTTGAACACAGAACGTGTAGGGCCAGGTTAACTGAATGATGAGATTGAGAGCTAACAAAGAGAGGACTCACATGCGTGTGCGCGCAAGAGAGATGAACATCATTTAAACATTTCTTAAAGCAACATGAACTCAAATGTTTGATTATCTGTACTGAAACAATTTACAATGTTTATTTTATAACTTATATAAACATGATTGAGAAATACATGTTGTCTAGTCATTAATTCACTCTATTTCAAATGACAATTGGCTACATTTTGTGATATTGAGTTGCTGCAGGTACCTCTGCTTCAACACCACCCATAGCAGATTAATATGCCATTCATCATGCGGGAGGAGTAGACTGACCATTTTCTTGTGGCTCAGTTGTTTACAATGTGTTCATAGATCTGAATATCAAATAGTATTAAAGGGCAATGATTTGATTGCACATTTAAAAATGAATATCTGTGCCTTGTAAACAAATGTTTGCGCCTTTCCAGTTGTATTCAGATAATCCATTGGTGTTTTAATATTGCATTTATAAATAACCAGTTCAGGAAAACATTGACGTCTTATCACTTTCCTTCTTTTTGCTCTCTTATTGTCTTACAATCTAATTGCTGAATGTTATTCTAGGCTCAGTTAGGAACAGTTGTAGCATTTCCTCGCAGGGTTTTCCCCCTCATTTGTCTGTCTTGTGAAGTACACCTCGGTCAGGACGACACCTAATATATTTCCGAAGGGAAACCGGTTAAAGAAGTTTGAAAAACGTACTGTCAGTGTGTTTGTGTGTTCACTGCTTAAGGGTGATTGGGCTTGATTAGCTGAGTGGACAGTCAAAGGAAACTATCCATAGCTCAGGAACGTTTGGATGAATCTGCCTGGAACCAATACAACACTGAAAATTAACTCGCCTTCACAAACCCACATAATATCCTATCATTATCGTCCCAAAAGCATTTTAAAATATAAGTAGCAGGAAAAATCCAAACAGGACATTCCATATTAGACTTTCATCTGCCGTTTCAACTCTCACTCTTTTTCCTGTTGTGGGTTTTGTCCGTTGTACCAAGCTAGACAATGAATTGTAACCTGGCACGTCTGGGAGAACAGAGGGAAAGGCAAACAGTGAGAGAGGCAGAAAGGCATACAGTGAAAGAGTGAGACACTCGTAAGAGTTTTCGGGGATGTCCAAACACTGAAAAAGAGGGGGTTGTTAATCTGATAATTGTATCTGGGCAGAATGACTCTTCCTGGACTGCATCCTGCATCGTGGCTTCACACAGTCATCTATCAAGCCTCGGCTCTCCTGTAATTACATATTCTTCATGTGGATTCAACTGGGGAGAGCAGGCCAAGCGGAGAGGGCTGGTCAGCACATTGAGGCGTGGGATGATCGGAAAAGAAGAATCAAAAGAAGGATTTTTTTACTTTGAGATATGGGAGAGATGGAGGATAAAAGTAGAGAGAAAGAGGGTGAGGTACTGTACTGTGGGTCACTAGCCTTTTGTGTCCGCACTGAGATAAGGCTGGATAGGATTTCAGAGGCTGCTTTCAGATGCCCTTTTACTTTTGTTGTTAGGCTGGATGCATTTACTTTCTCATGTGTCCTTTACTTTGTCGGCGGCACCTCAGGTAAACTTGAGTGTTAATGCATGTACGCACAGAGTAAAATCTGCTGAATCATCAGCTCTCCTCAGCTTTATAGAGCATTATATTGAGTTTAAAACAACAGATTCATTTACAAAATGAAGTGAAGTTATATTAACGAAATCATGGGATGTTTGTTCACAAACAGTCAAACTAAAGTAAAAATATCATGGTTAACACTTGTGGATTTTTCTTCGGTGATTTAAGTTAAAAGGAGGAAACAATCCCTAATATAGGCACAATAGTTTTGTCAAGCTGAAATATTTTATGAACACATCTTGAAAACTATAATTTTGTGATTTTAAGATTGGGGGTTACGGTTCGGCCATTCTGTGTAAAATCCTTCCAAGTAAAAAACTCCCCAAAAATATATTAGAAGCCTCTTAGCACCATAGACTGTGCCACATAGGCTATCTGTCCAATAACCAGTGGTTCATCACAGGCCAGGCGGAATTCCCTGCCAGGCTGGGAGGAAATAATCTAAAAATAAAAGTCATCATCAGAATGTGCTCAGTTCTGACCCTCATCTGCTCTGGCCTATTTGGTTCTGATGGTGCCTCCCATGTGAACTCTCTCAATCCAGTAGGACACGTCCACTCCACAGCCATTTTCCCAAAAAGAGCTGTTGTGTAGAGCTTTGTGTGTTGACCCTCAAATGGGTGCACATCCTGGAGAACACTGAATCCCCTTTGTGAACTCGTCCATGTGGGTCAGATCAAGCCTGACAAGCTGCAAAACCAAACGCAGAAGAAGCAGCGTGTTGTATATGGGCTGTTTCCAGACCATTCACCTCTGAGGCGGATGTGACCCTGGAAGTAAAAGGGCCGATGGACTGGCTTGAATACAAATCACAAGCCTTCTGGTAATGTCTCTTTCAGACAAAGCCTCAAAAGTTGTGATCAGATTGACAAACTTCGAAGAAAAGTATGTAATGAAATGGCAATTTGTTTTTGGCATTCACCGTCGCTGGAACTGTCTACACCCACGTTTGAGCAATTAATCCGCAGTTTGTTTTGTTCTCAAATGAAAGGGATAGGCCTATTTGCAGCTGGCAAAAAGAATCGCATGTGTTTCCAAAGTAGCTGAGCAGCTGGGGAGGTTTATGTGATGTCAAGTCAAAGGCTTTGTGAGTCACACTGCAGAGAGAAAAGCAGATTGTGTTCTGCATTGAAATCTGTAACCCCCCCTACGTCCAGGTGTGCTCGTTGAATCATCTCAGCTTAAAAGACACTCGTTGAACAACCGTTGAATTTGAGTGGTCTGAGTATTTTGGCACTCAACATCTCTACTTATCCATACATATCGGTGTCAGCTCTCTTTTCCGAAACGACTGGGTCAGACTGTGTGGCTAGCTACGTCTGTTCATATTTATACAGGTGAATTACCATTCACTGTTGACTCTGCTGACTGTTATCATGACAACGCCATTTGTGCTGCAGCTCCGTCCACCACCCTATTCATCTCTGGTTTATTAAATGGGGATTAGCTGTCTTAGCAGAATCCTTGTCGCAGCTCGGATCCATAGAAAGCTCCCTCAAAGAGCAGAGCTTTTGCCACCAACTGTAAAAATGCGTCTGTTTTCTGTATAGCTTGTATATTCATTGAGTGCTTGCACTGACGATACAATGTTTTAATGTCAATACAAACATGCACATTGCTGCTCTCACTCCAGTCATTCATTTTTAATTATGATTTGACATATCAAAGCCATCTGTCGCCCTTCATGGTCGGGTCTGGACTGAAAAGCAGCCGTCCTTGATGCGCAGCTTTGTGGGAACAACAGAGGAAGTAAAAGGGTCAGTTTTTACTTTTGGCGGAGACCGTGCCAGCTCTTTCACAATGCCTTGGGAACGTAACACTGTCTGTGACATTTACTAACTGTGGCGGAGTGTAGCCGCTGTACTGCTTGAGGAGGGAGGTTTTTCCCAACACTTTTTTGTGTGTGTTGATCAATTTCCTGGATCTGTGTTGACAGTGTTTCTGTGTGTAAACCTGCAATTTTCTCTTTGCTTTTCTGAGACTATAATCATCTCATCATTGGAGGTGTAATATTCACTGCAGGGCTGAGTGATCAGGGGAACACAACAGATGCAGATTGTAAACCATCCACTTGTCAGAAGTCTGCTCTTCAGAGCTTAGGGTACAGGCATTAAATGGGGGGGGGGGGGGGGTCGATTCTCTGCAAGTCAATAGATCAGTTGTCCTGTAATCTTCAATGTAGCTTGCTCTAATGTTGTTGTAGTATAGGCTTATACTTGAGTTTTGTAGCCATTACAAAGTTTATCCTTTTTTGATTTTCATATTTGTAATTCAAAGGTCTATTGGATTCAACCAATACATTTTTGTTTTAATTGTATCATTTACACATGGGTTGCTCAAACACAAAAATCACACACAATATACAGTGATATTAATATATAATATTGGATGCTGGACACTAGACACACACTTTGAGTAAGTCATTGTAAAGAACATGATTCCAAAATGAGCCCAAACAAGCCTAAGTGCAGTGTTGTCGCTGAACTAACGTTATGCTTCATAGCCTGTTCTGTTCATATTTGCTCAACTCATCTGTCTTTACATATTAAGCCCTTCAAGCAAATGTTTGACTTGCTGTTTCACTTCACAAGTAAATACAAAACTGCAAGACTCCAGACTGTTTAACCGCAACCTATTGCAGTACAGGGTCATTACGTCCTGTTCTGCTGGGCGAGCCTAGTATTCTTCGTGTCACATGGAGACGTCATTCAGACTCTTCTTCTCCTTGGTTCAAATGAAGCACCTCGGTTCGTGGTGAGGTCAATGCCGCATTGTTAATGATGACATGGGGGTTAATTGAAGAAAGGGGGGGGGGCAGCTGCAATCCCCGAAACCAAGGCACCTTCAATCCCCTGTGACAAGCTCCCCTCCAGACAATGCATCTTTGTAGAAACTGGAATGGCTCTACATGTACCTTTCCTACCTGTCCAGTAACACCTGTGATTAGTGTGGAAGACCTTGTGGGCCATGGGTAATTATAACCTGTGGAGTGCACCGGGAAAAAATCCTGAAAGCCATTTTCTTCCCTTCAAGGTTGGATACATGTGATAACAGAGGTCTCCTCCTTGCTTAAACTTTGCTTAACGTTTTGGGAGGTGAAGTTTTAGAAAATGACGGTTTTGTTCGTGAATTGGAGACTATGGCTGAAGTCGAATAGTCCATTTAGCTTAGGAACCTTCCTAAAGGAGTGGAATGACCCGGAAGTCCCTCAGTGGCAGCCGTGATAAGTGCCGTTCCAATTCTCTAAATGAAAGGAAAGGAGGTTTCAAACTTCCTTTATAACCTCCTTTAGCTTAGGAACCACTGGACCTCCCTATCCGACAGGAGAAGCGAAAATGCTGCCCCACAATGCATTGCAGCCGCAGCATTTGCCGTCACTCAACAGTCGGCCGTTCACGGAAACAACCGATTATGACGGAGAAATGATATCATGAAAGTTACGGTGCTTATTAAGCATTTTAAAACATAGGTGGTAAGTTGCCAAAGTGCTTTGTTTTGAACGTTAATCAGTATTATAATCAAAAAGAGAAATATGAACGTTAGTTTTTACTGAAATTATCAAATAAAGTCAACATTTCACAGAGTTTATTGAGCTGTGTGGAGTTTGTTCAACTTCTAAAAGATGTTTGAATGGTGATATACACAGTGATAGATGTTAAGCACTAACGTTTATAATAAATACATCTGTATTGATTTTAAGATCTTTAGTTCATACAATCATACGTATTGGGATCATTTGTATAAATGTGGACCGGAGGGAGAGGGTGACGAGCATAAGTTTCACTTTCCTTTTTTATTTCAATTCCAACTTTGGTCATGAAGAATATGTTTCTCTGTTGTCCACCTTCATAAAGCAAAGCAACAGCATCAGAGCACGGTGCAGAGTCTCTAGATGAGTTTACAGTAGTCCCTCGTTCTTATTAAACATCCATGTTGTAGTCCGCTGTATAGAAAACTGTGGTTTCCATAGTTTCCCCACAGCAGCAGACGCACACAATGACGTCCGCTGGCGCATCATAAACACGTCGGATAGTGAAAGTGCATTCGGATTCTCTAAAGTACCGCAGTCTCTTCTCCTAAGTCCTTTTGAATTCTCCTATCCACTATCCCTTAACCCCGTGACCTTTCACTCAGAGGTCAAGGAATAGGAGATAGGGTTAGAACTTAGGAGCTGATTTTTAAACTATCCGACTGCAGCCATAGTCTTCCCCTTTGCTCTTACATAGAATACCCTTACAGGTACTGCCCACCGCAGTGTGTTCATTGTCTTTTATTAAAATTCAGTGCGTGCGGCTTTTGTGGGTGAGCCTTCGCCTGTCTTTTGTCTGCTGTGTACTCCTCAGGTGTGTCTTCAATTATTTTCTTGAACTTTACAATCCAGCAGGAAAGGACAGATTCACTCCCACGTGCAGTTCTGTTTATTTATAGTATATTGAAGAAAAGGTATGCCTTTTCACATTTTATTTCACTGTTGAAAATAGTTCCTGCCCTATTATTTTAAGCGCAGCAGTGTCCGTCAGCAGAGGCTTGAAGTAAGAACACCATTCCTTTGAGCATCGAAGCATTTTAAATGTGTCTGCTTGATCCTGACAGTGATTACAAGTTGTTGCGGAAAAAGGAGTGTGAATGAAAGCGCACAGCGTTTGAGTAGTGTCTGCCTTTATGACTATCTGCCAGCATGAACTGTCTGAGTAAATGTGAATGACACCCTATCCCGCCATGGAGGAATTGTTTAGTTGTACAGTCAAATGTGACAATTGAAAAAATGAGAGAGAGTAGGAAAAGAGCGGTGGAATCTGACATGAATAATACACCTGCATTTCAAAGAGGCACAGTACCTGCTGATACTCCAACAGAATGATTATGCTAATAGGAATTATGCCATGCAGCTCCTGCGTGGATGTTAAATATACCATGTTGTGAGAAACAATGGAATGTGCAAACACTGAAACAGTGCCAGACCTCGGCAAATGTGGATTAGGTCACCCGAGTCAGCAGAAAAAGATATAAAAGCTGTCCATACACAGGTATACGGGAATGATTTATTACTCAAGTGTATTCCATCAAAAGCCATTTAAACACGATACTTCTATATATTAAGTGCATAGAAGTACAGTAGGGGTATACTTTGACAGAATCACATACCGTCCGTCACAAACTGCCAGTTCCCATGGATTCTCCAGTGGCATTTGGCTCTTAATAATGTCGCTAATGACTGTCACTAGTGTTTGATTAAACCCCTGCCCTGGCAGCCCAGGGGCTCAGGTGTACTGGCTGTAATTAACACATGGTAATTAATTTACTGAGGTGCAGGGAGAGGATAAGGGTGCTCCAGAGGTTAAACAAGCACTTGTTACAGGCGATGGAATGAGCGATGTAGCAGCGCTGCACTGTGAGTCAGACGTAAAGGGATGCCTTCAAATTCCCGGCAGCTGAATCCTTTTAAACCCTGAGCATGGCCTTCCAGTCCTCTGCGTCATCACTGAGAGAAGTCACTGCCTCGACTTTGAATTCACATAAATGTATTTCGACTGAGAGTTTTCCAAGTTTGGTCAGTCAGCTCTGAAAGGTTCTCTTCCCCTAATTCAGATATTAAATGTGGTCAGAGTGTGTGGCGTTTACATCTTGAAATGTAATTATTTCCAGTCCCAAAAGACAGTGAATGTGTACTATTTTCATGCCTTTTGTTGAATCTGATACTCAGAGAATCACACCTCATTGCAGTCATGAAATGATCTCGCCCCAACTGGCAGGTTTTGTAAAAATACAAGCAGCGCTGTCTAAAACTAAATTCAAGTCTAAATTAAATGGACACTGTGTACAGTGATACTCATTGCCTTTTATCTACATACAATAAAGAGAAGCAACATACTTGACAGGGAACCTGCTTATAGGTCACTATGATAACCTTGGCATGGGTTAAGACCTGAGGGTCAAAGGTTATCTCCACTTTATTTGCACTTCATAGCACATTCCTGTACATGGCAGTGAAAGGAATGAATACAAGGTGTACGTGTGTTTGTAAGGTAGGATTGATGGGTTTGCAAAGCAGAGAATAAAGCAGATATACTGTAATCGTGCAAACTTCACATACAGCCTTTAACGTCCAAACTTTCTACCACATATCTGCTGTCCCTGTTCAGTCTGTATATCCTTATTTTTCTAGTTTTCTTTTTCTTCCTCAGACCTTTCTCTCGGTCTGTCTCACATCTTTGTATTCCTCCGCCTCCACGTTTACTCTCCTCTCCCCTTTAGCTCTTTACTATCTCAGCTCCAATCTTCTAGCATTTATATCTCTGCGTCTACATCTTTATTTGACATAATTACAGGTCCTCTTTTCCCCTTTTTTCATTGTTCTTTGATCAGGGATACACACGTGTCATTCACAAACATACGCATGGCATTGGCAAACACATGGTTTGCTGTGGAAAGATAAGAGGTGTTAGGAGATTAGCCCAGGGAGTGTTGTCTTAAGCAGGCCAATATGAAACAGGATATAGAGGAAAACAGTGGGTCCACATTTCTGATAGTTAGCCACCTCAGCTAACACAGGTTTATGTACACCACTGCTGATAACCAACTCAGCTAACAAACTGATGGGCAATTGTTTGACAGTAGACACATCTACTAACTGTGATACTGTAGATAAAGCATTACTCTGAGACCAGTGGTGGTGAAGGTGTCCTCAGAATGGATACAATTTGAGACTATTGGTTGTAAAGGTGTCCATCAAAGAAACAGTAAAAGGACACATTAAACCTAGACACTTTTGTAAAAGCATAACTGTGCAGGTCAAAGGAATGGATGGAAACACTCTGTGGTATTTGGGTGTAAGGTCTCTTAGTGGTAATAGGTCCAAGATATTTTAGAGGGATATTAACACAGTTATCTTGCATGTCTAAATAAGCCATGTTGTTCTGCCTCCATAGTCCTGGGTCAAAGATTGTTTCGTTCAAACGTATTCCCATAAAATGTATCCACACAGCTGGAATGATTGCTGCCTTTTTAGCATGACAAGTAATTCCATGCTGAAGAGATGATCCAGTTACAGACTGTAATAAATGCATTAAAAGTTGAGACTAATTTAGTGTAATGGGAGTCATTGTCTTTTACACTAATTATGGGAAGTCTTTCCCCTTGAACGTTGAGTGCAAAGATGGTCATGGTCCGAGCAGGGGTGTTCAAATCAAGTAGGGGCAATTGGCCACTCCCACTTTGAGCCCCTGGCCTACTTTGGAGTTGCAGCTTGTGTGTTTTTTAACAGATCATCACAGAGTGGTTTTGGTCTAAGCTGGTGTTTTGACGCAACCTCTACAGCTATACAAAAACATGTTCAAATCTAGCTTTGTCGTCAAACAGGTTTAGCTGTTACAACTGTCAAATCAAATTTACGACTTCATTCATTAGCTGCATCACCCAAAGGGCCTCCTACAGAAGAAACTGCCAAACCTCTCTCTGTAAAGTACTGGTTTTGGCTGGGGTTTTGCCACTAAGCGGTTTTTGTGTTTCATTTAGATGCATCAGGGCAGCTAGCCAGCATATTGTTAATTCCCATGCTATTTATTCTGTGCTTACAATCATGTAGAATAATATAGCTTAACCTAGAGTTGTCGGTAATTAAGTACTCTGGTTGTCATTTGCATTTTGACGTGGTTTTGGAACGATACAAAGATTCTATTTGTACAAAAGCATTGTACTTGGGTGTTCATCAAAGTGCAAGTTGCCAACATCATCCGTGTAGCTGAAAAATCAATTCTCCTGGGAAAGCCTTGGCAGGTGGCAGTGGTCCAATCCTACAGAGCCTGAAGGAACAGCACATCCTGCGTATACTGTAGGTAGCTGCCAGCTCAGTCTGCCTGTATCATCTCCCAAAGCCTTGCATAGATAGCAATGATTACTTATTCAACAATAAGGTGTCATTTTTCTCCCACATTTCTTAAGAACCTTAGCCGCGTTCACACCGCAGTACTTTTCCCACTTTAGTTCCGATATAGTTCCGAAATGTTGCGTTCACACCAAAAAGAGCCGGAACTAAAATTAGTTCATGAGAACCTTTTCACGCCCTTTTCAGTCCCTGCTAGAGAGCAGGGACTTTCGTGGGAGAAAAAGGTTCCTATGTCTGATTGGCTGGGCGGATTGCAAACCACGCCCCGTAAAACTCCCAAAAAGTTTTGTGAAGCCTCCATTTTATTATCCTCGCATTAGCATTATTAGCATTAGCATTAGCCCAGTGCAGAAACGCAGAGAGACTAACTTATGGCAACACAAAATAAAACATGGGAGCGGTGGAGATGAGGAGGTGTCGGCGTTCTGGCGATTTACTCGGAAGGCTTCAGTAGAAGCTGCTGGGAGTCCCAGCAGCTTCTACTGAAGCCAGTCCCCAACTCCGGGGACTTCCGGCCGGGGACTTTGGGCGGCAGTTTACGCCGTGAAGTTGTTTGCGGCCTGCCAGTAAACCCAAAGCAGAAGAAGAAGAAGTGACGTCAGCGGCTTCATTTGCCTAATCCCCCCCCAGGAACTTATTCCGGTGTGAACGCGATCTGTACTTAGTTCATGAGAACTAAATAGTTCTCATGAACTAAGTTCGCATGAACTAAAGTGGGAAAAGTACTGCGGTGTGAACGCGCCTATTGAACAAATACTTTGTATCAGCAAAATAGTTAAAGGTGGGGTAGGTAAGTTTGAGAAACCGGCTCGAGATCGCTAGAATTTGAAAATACACAACCGGAGAAAATCTGCCACTTCCTTAAAGAGCCCCTCCTCCAACACACACGAACGCGCACATGACCAATGAGGGCACGAGATAAGTTTGTGCCCCGATGGAAGGCTGACAGGCAGGTAGGCCATCTGTACTTTTTACAGTATTACGGCTTCTACAGATGAATTTTTTTTATGTATTTGTTGTCAAAGCACTTCAGATATTCATTGCTATCGGGATGTTAAGAGCATTCCATGGAATATAACAAAAAGTGTATCTCGAGCCGGTTACTGAATCTTACCTACCCCACCTTTAAGTTAGTTAACGCTAAGATATCTTCCATTTGTTTGAGTAAAACCAACCCAATATCTCTTGTTAATTTGTATAACACATTAATACTACAGTATGCCTGCCTGATGCCTGGCAGACGTTTAAAGCATAGCACAAATGAACCCACACTTTGGGACTACAAAGCCACTTCTACTGCAAAGGCGCTTATCTTCCAAAACATAGACAATCTTCACTAGAGCCAACAAGCTCACTTCCTGTTTGGGGCTTCTTGGCTTCGGTTGCTTTCTTTCTTCCCAGTTGTCTCTTGGTGATGCAGTCTGCTCAGAGGAAGAATATCTGTGATCCTCAATCTTTCTTTCAGTGGGACGTTTGCCTATTATGTCTCCACTTCAGGAGGGATAGAGACATGTTGTCAGTGTGACTTGGCTGACTAGAACCTAAAATGTCCTCTGTACCACATTATGCATGTGTTCCAATATAATGAAATCTCTGAAGTCGGGATCAAAATGTGAAACAAAGCATCCGTTCAACGCCCAGTAGGAGAACCACAGTGGTCAGATCATAGGGGTGCAAAGGGCATCAAAGTGATCATTTCCACTCAGCTGTCCTGTTTACTGCAACACACCCCCACTTTCTGCGGTTACACTGCTTTCTTGGGTTACTGTGGTGAATTCAAACCACACATACCAATAGGCGCGTCAATGCATTGGCCGGTTCTGGGGGAGTCCTGAAGCTAAAGGCATGCTGGGTATGTGGCACTGAAAGGTCTGAAGGGGTGTGAGACCCTGCATATGTTCTTCTTCCTCCATGATGTTTCGTTGGCTGAACAGAGACAGATACACAAATACACACTACTTACATTTCACTCTACACCGTCAGGGCGACAGATGCGTAGATATCATGCTTGGAGGTCAATTGTTTTGTTATTCAGGAAGAAAAGACGGTTGTGGGAAAGTGACCATTTGTTTACCTATCTGGTGAAGCTGTGCAAGTTGTTGGAAAATAAGATGATGGAATAGCATTATATAAGCAGTCCTGAAAAGCATGGTCACATCTTGTTCATCTGGCTCCTAGTATGGTTATGTTAAGGAATGTCAAGCACGTAAGCCTCGGCAGCTGAGCACACACTCACATAGGCCTACTGTACGTGCTGTACTGTACACTCTCTCTCTCTCTCTCACACGCACGCACGCACGCACGCACGCACGCACGCACACACACACACACACACACACACACACACACACACACACACACACACACACACACACACACACACACACACACACACACACACACACACACACACACACACACACACACACACACACACACACACACACACACACACACACACACACACACACACACACACACACACACACACACACACACACACACACACACACACAGGCTAACTTGCAAAATGGAAAATATGTATTGCAACTTATAAAGTGCTAAGCAAGTACACACAGTTGAAGGTGAACAGTTCCTTGGGTGCTAGCTAGCAGGTTAACTAAAGGGTCCAGAAGGCGAGAATGTGTTATGTGAATTAATTTGTAAAATAAATGTTTTACAATAAAGAAAGGATGGCAATAGATTAAATACAACTCCTCAATGAGCATGCTCAATCAAGCTACATGCCACATGCTAACAGACAGATAGGTAAATACAGGGCCGCCCCTCCCTGCAGGCTGCATGGGGCCCCGCCTTGCGCAGGGGGCCCCGCCCAGAGGGCCTCAGCTGCTGTGCGCAGTTCTCCAATTAGTTATCTGCGCACCCCCCGCTGACACGCGAGAGTGAGATTGAGAGGTGTCTGTAACCCGACACCGTTGCAATGAATCGACATCTGACCAATCACGGCTTTGATACGGCCACTAGTGCAGGTGAAGAGATGTCGGTGAAAAGACAGTTTCAGCAAGAGGGGGAAAAACAAAACATGAAGAAACTAGAGCATCACTCGAAGGTGGGTTATTGTATGAGTCAAATGTACAACTTGCGAATGTTGTATAAGTCAAATTGCCAATTGCCATATTAAAACATCAGCTGCAATTCACGACATGAAGAAGGCAGTCTCTGCAGATCATACAGGCTAATGGAGATGCAGTTATTTCCAGCATTCTTTATTTAACATTCATTGAAGTATGTGATGCCTTTTATCTGCTAACGTACAGGAGAAAGAGAGATACACTGTCTGTCTAGTTGGCTTACATAACAGTTAAAGTTTACAGCCTAAAAAACATGGAGCATTTTCCCCCCTTTTATTCATTTTTATGTCAATTTGCACATTTCATGGTGATGCTCAGCCTCTCCCCTTAACTCCTAACAGTCATCATCATGTCAACCACAACACAGAGAAATACTGATGGAAATGTGTGTGTAGTTGATGACACATTGCTGACAGAGGGAACTACATTTGAATACAGATTTAAGAAATATCAGGTTTTGAGCATGTCATAAGCATGTTTTGTCTTGACTATATTACAACTATATTATAATAAAATAATATAGTATTTATATTATTGAATTGATTAGGATTATGATTATTATTATTAGTAGAAGTAGTTTATTTGCATTAATTATATTTTAATCTTTTTGAGACTAGTATTTGGCAGGAAATGCAGACGTATTCACCTGTAAACGCATACTGAACGACCACGACTCACTGTATAAAAAAGTAACTGTGTTGATAATAATAATAATAATAATAATAAACAGGAATTATAAAAAAATGTTTCACCCCTGTCGGTTGCGGAGGGGGGCCTCATCTCACAATGCCGCTTGGGGCCCCAAGTTGGCCCTGGGTAAATGTTATATACTTTGCTTTAAGCTACTATATTCTGGTTGACTTCAATATAATCTCAAATGTCAAATACTCCAGCAATATATTCAAACCAAACATAAATAATTATATTAGCATTTTTGGGAATATTTATCCGATATTTTATGAATTTGGTTTGAAATTGTAGATGGACACCAAACTTATTTTTTCTAGCTTGAACATTTATTAAAAAGGTTACACAGTTTAACAGGTTCAGTTTTGTAATGACACGTTCTCCAGTGTCACACAAAAAAGATTTCCCACTTCACGCTGACACCGAATTGTGTGTCGGGCGGCCCAATTTCAAAATGAATTAACATCATGTTTTTCTAGGAACTGATTCCACAACAAGCTTTGACAGTTACCAGATTTACACAGCCCAGAAGGACACCGTGGTTTGTGGGAAGCAGTCTGGCGTACAGTCTCACATTCGTGCACGGCATTCTAATATACCCAGACAGTGTGTGCATCAAGGTGTGGCGCTGGCTACATTGTGTTCAGCTGGATGAACAACAGAGGTGTTGGACGTGTCAGGCTGCGTGCATATGTGAAGCCAAAGAAAGTGGTGTATCTGGATAGTGTGTGTGTAAATGGGATATTAAAAGAATGGCCTACTGTATGTTGAATGTGGATGTTGCATGCCTGAAATGTACACTATGTGTGTGGTAAGGAATTTGACAGCAGCTGTTTCTACGACAGGGGGGGGGGGGTGATTGAAGAATCACCTCAAACATATCATAGATTTGAGCTGTAATGCTAAACAATGCGACATTTCTTCCTCCACACATGGCACAGTGTTCTGGAAATAGTCAACGTTTCCTGTGCTTGTTGATGCAACTGGTTCTTTCAAGGTTTATGGGTAATGCTGTTGTTATCGTACAATAGATTGTCATAGTCTTAACCAACCAAAATGCACTTTAACGCTCTAAATTATGCAACAACAAAACAATCAGAATGTTTTTATTGTGGAGTGTAGAGGTTTCAGAATATGGCATCGGTGTGAACAAGCTATTGCTGTAGTAGGTTTTATCTCAGCATTATTTGGGCATGCCTGTGTAAGCATCTTGTCTTACCATCAGGTTGTTCGTGATGCTGATTCCCAGGAACTTAAAACTGTTTACCTGTTCCATGTTAGCTCTATCAAATGTTAGTCCTCATTTATCCAAACATTAACAAGCAGCTCCTGAGTTTTGCTGACATTGAGTGACATCTCATTGTTCTGCCAAATAAGGTAGTTTTCCTGGCAAACTTCACAAATGAGGTCTCTCATAGAATGGAATTGCAGCGGCTTTACTGAGGGGTCTGACACTCCGGGCCTTAGATGCTCAACACCAATCTGAAACAAAGGTCTGTTGAAGGAATTCCAATATCAAGTTGCATAGTGTTGTCCTCAAGCCCAGGATGCTACATTTCTATCAGTTTAAAGGGGGAGATCGGATGGCTTGCAGAAACCTTCATTGAGCATTCTGAAGAAAGCGTTCATGTATTTTCAAGATTTCAAAAAGGACCAATGAAACCCTAACCCTCTTTTATTTATTCCTTGGTTTTCTGGCTGGGTGGTCAAAAGATGTACCTCAATATGTGTGTTCATATTTTCAGGTATGTCAGTACAGGAAACAGCACACACTCACATTCTCTTAGTCATACACCTTTATCTGCCCTTTTAAATCCTTCAAGGTTTGCATAAAGTATTGAACACACAAACGCACTCAGGAACATTGCCACTAAAATAGCACACACATGCACGCACCCTTGCATGAATTCTCAGTCCTTCCACCAAACATTATTTTTACCCAGTAGAGATGAGCTTCCTGGTTTTAAAACGTAATTTGGACAGACATTACCGCTGCACTCAAGAGGATTTTACTGAGGAAGTGAGTGCAGAGAGAGCTCAGTAAAACTCATTAGCTCACACTTAACTCAATATAGCGCACCCACCACTTTTCACTTGGTCTTTATTTTTTAATTTAGTGAGGCGACACAGAGGTGTAAACAAGGGATGAGGTCATAATTGAAGGTGGTGACAGGGGAACGTTCTTGAACTTGTTGCACTCTGTTTACAGCTGATGTCACTCGACAGACATCTAATGATGTTTTTAATCCTTCCTATTTCGCTCTCAGTACCTTTCCCTGAGGATTAAGCAGCAGAATTGTTCACTGTCATAAAACACTTAAACACACTATTCTTAAGTGTATGCAATGTATATGGGAAGCACTGTGCATTATAGGAAACTCAAAATGTCAGCTCAGCAGGATACACAGAATACATAACATATTATGAGGAAAAATAAAGATTATAAACACATTTTAAAACACTGTTACCTGGTAAAAGGGTTCCTTTGTCATTATTCAAGGCAAGGCAAGTTTATTTATATAGCACCTTTCAGCACGCGGCAATTCAAAATGCTCGTTCAAAAGACGTTTAAGAATAAATACAGAAGAAACCAATTATATAATGGCATTTTACAACAGGTATTTAAAACGCAAAGATAATAAATTAAACACAACAGTTATACAATACATGAATAAAATGCATACTGCAGTGCGCATATGATCAGCTCAATTAAAAGCAGTGGTAAAAATATATGTTTTCAGTCTGGATTTGAACATACGAAGAGTCTCTGCGGACGTGCATGTTTCGGGCAGTTGGTTCCAGATTGTCGGGGCATAATAGCAAAACGCTGCTTTTCCATGTTTTGTTCTTACTCTCGGAACCGAGAGCAGACCCGTCCCAGAAGACCTGAGACACCTTGATGGTTCATACTTATGCAGGAGATCGTTAATATACTTTGGTCCTAAACCATTTCGCGATTTAAAAACTAGCAATAATACTTTAAAATCAATTATTTGGCCGACTGGAAGCCAGTGTAAAGACTTCAGAACCGGACTGATGTGATCCACTCTTTTAATGTCAGTGAGGACTCGTGCAGCAGCGTTCTGAATCAGCTGCAGCTTTCTGATGGATTTTTTCGTCAGCCCTGTAAAGACACTATTGCAGTAGTCGAGTCGACTGAAGATAAAAGAATGGACAAGCTTTTCTAAATCCTGCTGTGACATTAGTCTTTTAATCCTAGATACGTTCTTCAGGTGATAGTATGCAGACGTAATAACTGTTGTGATGTGACTGTTGAAATTCAGGTCTGAGTCCATCACTACACCTAGATTTCTAGTTTTATTAGTTGTTTTGTAGTCTGCGGACTGAAGTTCTGCGATTACTATTAATTTGTACTTCTTTGCTCCAAAAACAATGATCTCAGTTTTTTGTTTGTTCAATTGGAGAAAGTTCTGACTCAGTCGTATTCATTATACTATATTCACTATTTGTTTTTGTATAAAGCGCTGCTTATTCACGGGAAGAGAATTATGATCCAAGAAGTGATCTTCCTGATGCTCCTGACGAATAATCGGAAGTAATAGGCAATTACGCTCTCCACTGTAATGAATCACGTACGACAGAGATGGGAGGGCTGCTGTTATAAAGCACTGACCCTGAGAAATCAAGCCAGCAACAATAGTTATTCTTCATAAACTCAGAGAGCACTTTTTTCACTCCACCTCCATCAGTTTGCGAGTTAGGATTGGGGAATATATACTGAATTGACAGATGTCCAAAATAAAACACCGCAATTACTATTGATATCAATGTTGAGTGGGGAAGGCGTGGTCTTATTGATTATTCCTAAAGGTTAACGGTACTTTCATTTGACCTGATTGAACTGTAATGATGTGTTCAAATTAAAACACTGATATTATTGAATTGATATTCAGA